>NC_134077.1:41226068-41479680 GCF_965140245.1 Athene noctua
GCAAACGTACACGTTTTCGGCCGAAAACGCGTTTTGCGGCGAAAACGCACACCACGGCTCTTTCTGAGAAAAAGCAAGCACGGAGGACGAGAACCGCTTTTGCCCTGCGTAGCGTTCCGGGCAGCGGGTAGAACCAGGCAGAGAATTCCCGGCTAGCAGCTTCCCTGTGGCGGGGAAGTGCAAACGTACACGTTTTCGGCCGAAAACGCGTTTTCCGGCGAAAACGCACACCACGGCTCTTTCTGAGAAAAAGCAAGCACGGAGGACGAGAACCGCTTTTGCCCTGCGTAGCGTTCCGGGCAGCGGGTAGAACCAGGCAGAGAATTCCCGGCTAGCAGCTTCCCTGTGGCGGGGAAGTGCAAACGTACACGTTTTCGGCCGAAAACGCGTTTGCCGGCGAAAACGCACACCACGGCTCTTTCTGAGAAAAAGCAAGCACGGAGGACGAGAACCGCTTTTGCCCTGCGTAGCGTTCCGGGCAGCGGGTAGAACCAGGCAGAGAATTCCCGGCTAGCAGCTTCCCTGTGGCGGGGAAGTGCAAACGTACACGTTTTCGGCCGAAAACGCGTTTTCCGGCGAAAACGCACACCACGGCTCTTTCTGAGAAAAAGCAAGCACGGAGGACGAGAACCGCTTTTGCCCTGCGTAGCGTTCCGGGCAGCGGGTAGAACCAGGCAGAGAATTCCTGGCTAGCAGCTTCCCTGTGGCGGGGAAGTGCAAACGTACACGTTTTCGGCCGAAAACGCGTTTTCCGGCGAAAACGCACACCACGGCTCTTTCTGAGAAAAAGCAAGCACGGAGGACGAGAACCGCTTTTGCCCTGCGTAGCGTTCCGGGCAGCGGGTAGAACCAGGCAGAGAATTCCCGGCTAGCAGCTTCCCTGTGGCGGGGAAGTGCAAACGTACACGTTTTCGGCCGAAAACGCGTTTTGCGGCGAAAACGCACACCACGGCTCTTTCTGAGAAAAAGCAAGCACGGAGGACGAGAACCGCTTTTGCCCTGCGTAACGTTCCGGGCAGCGGGTAGAACCAGGCAGAGAATTCCCGGCTAGCAGCTTCCCTGTGGCGGGGAAGTGCAAACGTACACGTTTTCGGCCGAAAACGCGTTTTCCGGCGAAAACGCACACCACGGCTCTTTCTGAGAAAAAGCAAGCACGGAGGACGAGAACCGCTTTTGCCCTGCGTAGCGTTCCGGGCAGCGGGTAGAACCAGGCAGAGAATTCCCGGCTAGCAGCTTCCCTGTGGCGGGGAAGTGCAAACGTACACGTTTTCGGCCGAAAACGCGTTTGCCGGCGAAAACGCACACCACGGCTCTTTCTGAGAAAAAGCAAGCACGGAGGACGAGAACCGCTTTTGCCCTGCGTAGCGTTCCGGGCAGCGGGTAGAACCAGGCAGAGAATTCCCGGCTAGCAGCTTCCCTGTGGCAGGGAAGTGCAAACGTACACGTTTTCGGCCGAAAACGCGTTTTCCGGCGAAAACGCACACCACGGCTCTTTCTGAGAAAAAGCAAGCACGGAGGACGAGAACCGCTTTTGCCCTGCGTAGCGTTCCGGGCAGCGGGTAGAACCAGGCAGAGAATTCCCGGCTAGCAGCTTCCCTGTGGCGGGGAAGTGCAAACGTACACCTTTTCGGCCGAAAACGCGTTTGCCGGCGAAAACGCACACCACGGCTCTTTCTGAGAAAAAGCAAGCACGGAGGACGAGAACCGCTTTTGCCCTGCGTAGCGTTCCGGGCAGCGGGTAGAACCAGGCAGAGAATTCCCGGCTAGCAGCTTCCCTGTGGCGGGGAAGTGCAAACGTACACGTTTTCGGCCGAAAACGCGTTTGCCGGCGAAAACGCACACCACGGCTCTTTCTGAGAAAAAGCAAGCACGGAGGACGAGAACCCGCTTTTGCCCTGCGTAGCGTTCCGGGCAGCGGGTAGAACCAGGCAGAGAATTCCCGGCTAGCAGCTTCCCTGTGGCGGGGAAGTGCAAACGTACACGTTTTCGGCCGAAAACGCGTTTTCCGGCGAAAACGCACACCACGGCTCTTTCTGAGAAAAAGCAAGCACGGAGGACGAGAACCGCTTTTGCCCTGCGTAGCGTTCCGGGCAGCGGGTAGAACCAGGCAGAGAATTCGCGGCTAGCAGCTTCCCTGTGGCGGGGAAGTGCAAACGTACACGTTTTCGGCCGAAAACGCGTTTTCCGGCGAAAACGCACACCACGGCTCTTTCTGAGAAAAAGCAAGCACGGAGGACGAGAACCGCTTTTGCCCTGCGTAGCGTTCCGGGCAGCGGGTAGAACCAGGCAGAGAATTCCCGGCTAGCAGCTTCCCTGTGGCGGGGAAGTGCAAACGTACACGTTTTCGGCCGAAAACGCGTTTTGCGGCGAAAACGCACACCACGGCTCTTTCTGAGAAAAAGCAAGCACGGAGGACGAGAACCGCTTTTGCCCTGCGTAACGTTCCGGGCAGCGGGTAGAACCAGGCAGAGAATTCCCGGCTAGCAGCTTCCCTGTGGCGGGGAAGTGCAAACGTACACGTTTTCGGCCGAAAACGCGTTTTCCGGCGAAAACGCACACCACGGCTCTTTCTGAGAAAAAGCAAGCACGGAGGACGAGAACCGCTTTTGCCCTGCGTAGCGTTCCGGGCAGCGGGTAGAACCAGGCAGAGAATTCCCGGCTAGCAGCTTCCCTGTGGCGGGGAAGTGCAAACGTACACGTTTTCGGCCGAAAACGCGTTTTCCGGCGAAAACGCACACCACGGCTCTTTCTGAGAAAAAGCAAGCACGGAGGACGAGAACCGCTTTTGCCCTGCGTAGCGTTCCGGGCAGCGGGTAGAACCAGGCAGAGAATTCCCGGCTAGCAGCTTCCCTGTGGCAGGGAAGTGCAAACGTACACGTTTTCGGCCGAAAACGCGTTTGCCGGCGAAAACGCACACCACGGCTCTTTCTGAGAAAAAGCAAGCACGGAGGACGAGAACCGCTTTTGCCCTGCGTAGCGTTCCGGGCAGCGGGTAGAACCAGGCAGAGAATTCCCGGCTAGCAGCTTCCCTGTGGCGGGGAAGTGCAAACGTACACCTTTTCGGCCGAAAACGCGTTTGCCGGCGAAAACGCACACCACGGCTCTTTCTGAGAAAAAGCAAGCACGGAGGACGAGAACCGCTTTTGCCCTGCGTAGCGTTCCGGGCAGCGGGTAGAACCAGGCAGAGAATTCCGGCTAGCAGCTTCCCTGTGGCGGGGAAGTGCAAACGTACACGTTTTCGGCCGAAAACGCGTTTGCCGGCGAAAACGCACACCACGGCTCTTTCTGAGAAAAAGCAAGCACGGAGGACGAGAACCGCTTTTGCCCTGCGTAGCGTTCCGGGCAGCGGGTAGAACCAGGCAGAGAATTCCCGGCTAGCAGCTTCCCTGTGGCGGGGAAGTGCAAACGTACACGTTTTCGGCCGAAAACGCGTTTTCCGGCGAAAACGCACACCACGGCTCTTTCTGAGAAAAAGCAAGCACGGAGGACGAGAACCGCTTTTGCCCTGCGTAGCGTTCCGGGCAGCGGGTAGAACCAGGCAGAGAATTCCCGGCTAGCAGCTTCCCTGTGGCGGGGAAGTGCAAACGTACACGTTTTCGGCCGAAAACGCGTTTTCCGGCGAAAACGCACACCACGGCTCTTTCTGAGATAAAGCAAGCACGGAGGACGAGAACCGCTTTTGCCCTGCGTAGCGTTCCGGGCAGCGGGTAGAACCAGGCAGAGAATTCCCGGCTAGCAGCTTCCCTGTGGCGGGGAAGTGCAAACGTACACGTTTTCGGCCGAAAACGCGTTTTCCGGCGAAAACGCACACCACGGCTCTTTCTGAGAAAAAGCAAGCACGGAGGACGAGAACCGCTTTTGCCCTGCGTAGCGTTCCGGGCAGCGGGTAGAACCAGGCAGAGAATTCCCGGCTAGCAGCTTCCCTGTGGCGGGGAAGTGCAAACGTACACGTTTTCGGCCGAAAACGCGTTTTCCGGCGAAAACGCACACCACGGCTCTTTCTGAGAAAAAGCAAGCACGGAGGACGAGAACCGCTTTTGCCCTGCGTAGCGTTCCGGGCAGCGGGTAGAACCAGGCAGAGAATTCGCGGCTAGCAGCTTCCCTGTGGCGGGGAAGTGCAAACGTACAAGTTTTCGGCCGAAAACGCGTTTTCCGGCGAAAACGCACACCACGGCTCTTTCTGAGAAAAAGCAAGCACGGAGGACGAGAACCGCTTTTGCCCTGCGTAGCGTTCCGGGCAGCGGGTAGAACCAGGCAGAGAATTCCCGGCTAGCAGCTTCCCTGTGGCGGGGAAGTGCAAACGTACACGTTTTCGGCCGAAAACGCGTTTGCCGGCGAAAACGCACACCACGGCTCTTTCTGAGAAAAAGCAAGCACGGAGGACGAGAACCGCTTTTGCCC
The DNA here is from genome assembly GCF_965140245.1 of Athene noctua. Classification (NCBI taxonomy): domain Eukaryota; kingdom Metazoa; phylum Chordata; class Aves; order Strigiformes; family Strigidae; genus Athene; species Athene noctua. The sequence goes on from NC_134077.1 coordinate 41,230,470, forward strand.
TGCGTAACGTTCCGGGCAGCGGGTAGAACCAGGCAGAGAATTCCCGGCTAGCAGCTTCCCTGTGGCGGGGAAGTGCAAACGTACACGTTTTCGGCCGAAAACGCGTTTGCCGGCGAAAACGCACACCACGGCTCTTTCTGAGAAAAAGCAAGCACGGAGGACGAGAACCGCTTTTGCCCTGCGTAGCGTTCCGGGCAGCGGGTAGAACCAGGCAGAGAATTCCCAGCTAGCAGCTTCCCTGTGGCGGGGAAGTGCAAACGTACACGTTTTCGGCCGAAAACGCGTTTGCCGGCGAAAACGCACACCACGGCTCTTTCTGAGAAAAAGCAAGCACGGAGGACGAGAACCGCTTTTGCCCTGCGTAGCGTTCCGGGCAGCGGGTAGAACCAGGCAGAGAATTCCCGGCTAGCAGCTTCCCTGTGGCGGGGAAGTGCAAACGTACACGTTTTCGGCTGAAAACGCGTTTTCCGGCGAAAACGCACACCACGGCTCTTTCTGAGAAAAAGCAAGCACGGAGGACGAGAACCGCTTTTGCCCTGCGTAGCGTTCCGGGCAGCGGGTAGAACCAGGCAGAGAATTCCCGGCTAGCAGCTTCCCTGTGGCGGGGAAGTGCAAACGTACACGTTTTCGGCCGAAAACGCGTTTTCCGGCGAAAACGCACACCACGGCTCTTTCTGAGAAAAAGCAAGCACGGAGGACGAGAACCGCTTTTGCCCTGCGTAGCGTTCCGGGCAGCGGGTAGAACCAGGCAGAGAATTCCCGGCTAGCAGCTTCCCTGTGGCGGGGAAGTGCAAACGTACACGTTTTCGGCCGAAAACGCGTTTGCCGGCGAAAACGCACACCACGGCTCTTTCTGAGAAAAAGCAAGCACGGAGGACGAGAACCGCTTTTGCCCTGCGTAGCGTTCCGGGCAGCGGGTAGAACCAGGCAGAGAATTCCCGGCTAGCAGCTTCCCTGTGGCGGGGAAGTGCAAACGTACACGTTTTCGGCCGAAAACGCGTTTGCCGGCGAAAACGCACACCACGGCTCTTTCTGAGAAAAAGCAAGCACGGAGGACGAGAACCGCTTTTGCCCTGCGTAGCGTTCCGGGCAGCGGGTAGAACCAGGCAGAGAATTCCCGGCTAGCAGCTTCCCTGTGGCGGGGAAGTGCAAACGTACACGTTTTCGGCCGAAAACGCGTTTTCCGGCGAAAACGCACACCACGGCTCTTTCTGAGAAAAAGCAAGCACGGAGGACGAGAACCGCTTTTGCCCTGCGTAGCGTTCCGGGCAGCGGGTAGAACCAGGCAGAGAATTCCCGGCTAGCAGCTTCCCTGTGGCGGGGAAGTGCAAACGTACACGTTTTCGGCCGAAAACGCGTTTTCCGGCGAAAACGCACACCACGGCTCTTTCTGAGAAAAAGCAAGCACGGAGGACGAGAACCGCTTTTGCCCTGCGTAGCGTTCCGGGCAGCGGGTAGAACCAGGCAGAGAATTCCCGGCTAGCAGCTTCCCTGTGGCGGGGAAGTGCAAACGTACACGTTTTCGGCCGAAAACGCGTTTTCCGGCGAAAACGCACACCACGGCTCTTTCTGAGAAAAAGCAAGCACGGAGGACGAGGACCGCTTTTGCCCTGCGTAGCGTTCCGGGCAGCGGGTAGAACCAGGCAGAGAATTCCCGGCTAGCAGCTTCCCTGTGGCGGGGAAGTGCAAACGTACACGTTTTCGGCCGAAAACGCGTTTTCCGGCGAAAACGCACACCACGGCTCTTTCTGAGAAAAAGCAAGCACGGAGGACGAGAACCGCTTTTGCCCTGCGTAGCGTTCCGGGCAGCGGGTAGAACCAGGCAGAGAATTCCCGGCTAGCAGCTTCCCTGTGGCGGGGAAGTGCAAACGTACACGTTTTCGGCCGAAAACGCGTTTTCCGGCGAAAACGCACACCACGGCTCTTTCTGAGAAAAAGCAAGCACGGAGGACGAGAACCGCTTTTGCCCTGCGTAGCGTTCCGGGCAGCGGGTAGAACCAGGCAGAGAATTCCCGGCTAGCAGCTTCCCTGTGGCGGGGAAGTGCAAACGTACACGTTTTCGGCCGAAAACGCGTTTTCCGGCGAAAACGCACACCACGGCTCTTTCTGAGAAAAAGCAAGCACGGAGGACGAGAACCGCTTTTGCCCTGCGTAGCGTTCCGGGCAGCGGGTAGAACCAGGCAGAGAATTCCCGGCTAGCAGCTTCCCTGTGGTGGGGAAGTGCAAACGTACACGTTTTCGGCCGAAAACGCGTTTTCCGGCGAAAACGCACACCACGGCTCTTTCTGAGAAAAAGCAAGCACGGAGGACGAGAACCGCTTTTGCCCTGCGTAGCGTTCCGGGCAGCGGGTAGAACCAGGCAGAGAATTCCCGGCTAGCAGCTTCCCTGTGGCGGGGAAGTGCAAACGTACACGTTTTCGGCCGAAAACGCGTTTGCCGGCGAAAACGCACACCACGGCTCTTTCTGAGAAAAAGCAAGCACGGAGGACGAGAACCGCTTTTGCCCTGCGTAGCGTTCCGGGCAGCGGGTAGAACCAGGCAGAGAATTCCCGGCTAGCAGCTTCCCTGTGGCGGGGAAGTGCAAACGTACACGTTTTCGGCCGAAAACGCGTTTGCCGGCGAAAACGCACACCACGGCTCTTTCTGAGAAAAAGCAAGCACGGAGGACGAGAACCGCTTTTGCCCTGCGTAACGTTCCGGGCAGCGGGTAGAACCAGGCAGAGAATTCCCGGCTAGCAGCTTCCCTGTGGCGGGGAAGTGCAAACGTACACGTTTTCGGCCGAAAACGCGTTTGCCGGCGAAAACGCACACCACGGCTCTTTCTGAGAAAAAGCAAGCACGGAGGACGAGAACCGCTTTTGCCCTGCGTAGCGTTCCGGGCAGCGGGTAGAACCAGGCAGAGAATTCCCAGCTAGCAGCTTCCCTGTGGCGGGGAAGTGCAAACGTACACGTTTTCGGCCGAAAACGCGTTTGCCGGCGAAAACGCACACCACGGCTCTTTCTGAGAAAAAGCAAGCACGGAGGACGAGAACCGCTTTTGCCCTGCGTAGCGTTCCGGGCAGCGGGTAGAACCAGGCAGAGAATTCCCGGCTAGCAGCTTCCCTGTGGCGGGGAAGTGCAAACGTACACGTTTTCGGCCGAAAACGCATTTGCCGGCGAAAACGCACACCACGGCTCTTTCTGAGAAAAGCAAGCACGGAGGACGAGAACCGCTTTTGCCCTGCGTAGCGTTCCGGGCAGCGGGTAGAACCAGGCAGAGAATTCCCGGCTAGCAGCTTCCCTGTGGCGGGGAAGTGCAAACGTACACGTTTTCGGCCGAAAACGCGTTTGCCGGCGAAAACGCACACCACGGCTCTTTCTGAGAAAAAGCAAGCACGGAGGACGAGAACCGCTTTTGCCCTGCGTAGCGTTCCGGGCAGCGGGTAGAACCAGGCAGAGAATTCCCGGCTAGCAGCTTCCCTGTGGCGGGGAAGTGCAAACGTACACGTTTTCGGCCGAAAACGCGTTTTCCGGCGAAAACGCACACCACGGCTCTTTCTGAGAAAAAGCAAGCACGGAGGACGAGAACCGCTTTTGCCCTGCGTAGCGTTCCGGGCAGTGGGTAGAACCAGGCAGAGAATTCCCGGCTAGCAGCTTCCCTGTGGCGGGGAAGTGCAAACGTACACGTTTTCGGCCGAAAACGCGTTTGCCGGCGAAAACGCACACCACGGCTCTTTCTGAGAAAAAGCAAGCACGGAGGACGAGAACCGCTTTTGCCCTGCGTAGCGTTCCGGGCAGCGGGTAGAACCAGGCAGAGAATTCCCGGCTAGCAGCTTCCCTGTGGCGGGGAAGTGCAAACGTACACGTTTTCGGCCGAAAACGCGTTTGCCGGCGAAAACGCACACCACGGCTCTTTCTGAGAAAAAGCAAGCACGGAGGACGAGAACCGCTTTTGCCCTGCGTAGCGTTCCGGGCAGCGGGTAGAACCAGGCAGAGAATTCCCGGCTAGCAGCTTCCCTGTGGCGGGGAAGTGCAAACGTACACGTTTTCGGCCGAAAACGCGTTTGCCGGCGAAAACGCACACCACGGCTCTTTCTGAGAAAAAGCAAGCACGGAGGACGAGAACCGCTTTTGCCCTGCGTAACGTTCCGGGCAGCGGGTAGAACCAGGCAGAGAATTCCCGGCTAGCAGCTTCCCTGTGGCGGGGAAGTGCAAACGTACACGTTTTCGGCCGAAAACGCGTTTGCCGGCGAAAACGCACACCACGGCTCTTTCTGAGAAAAAGCAAGCACGGAGGACGAGAACCGCTTTTGCCCTGCGTAGCGTTCCGGGCAGCGGGTAGAACCAGGCAGAGAATTCCCAGCTAGCAGCTTCCCTGTGGCGGGGAAGTGCAAACGTACACGTTTTCGGCCGAAAACGCGTTTGCCGGCGAAAACGCACACCACGGCTCTTTCTGAGAAAAAGCAAGCACGGAGGACGAGAACCGCTTTTGCCCTGCGTAGCGTTCCGGGCAGCGGGTAGAACCAGGCAGAGAATTCCCGGCTAGCAGCTTCCCTGTGGCGGGGAAGTGCAAACGTACACGTTTTCGGCCGAAAACGCATTTGCCGGCGAAAACGCACACCACGGCTCTTTCTGAGAAAAAGCAAGCACGGAGGACGAGAACCGCTTTTGCCCTGCGTAGCGTTCCGGGCAGCGGGTAGAACCAGGCAGAGAATTCCCGGCTAGCAGCTTCCCTGTGGCGGGGAAGTGCAAACGTACACGTTTTCGGCCGAAAACGCGTTTGCCGGCGAAAACGCACACCACGGCTCTTTCTGAGAAAAAGCAAGCACGGAGGACGAGAACCGCTTTTGCCCTGCGTAGCGTTCCGGGCAGCGGGTAGAACCAGGCAGAGAATTCCCGGCTAGCAGCTTCCCTGTGGCGGGGAAGTGCAAACGTACACGTTTTCGGCCGAAAACGCGTTTTCCGGCGAAAACGCACACCACGGCTCTTTCTGAGAAAAAGCAAGCACGGAGGACGAGAACCGCTTTTGCCCTGCGTAGCGTTCCGGGCAGTGGGTAGAACCAGGCAGAGAATTCCCGGCTAGCAGCTTCCCTGTGGCGGGGAAGTGCAAACGTACACGTTTTCGGCCGAAAACGCGTTTGCCGGCGAAAACGCACACCACGGCTCTTTCTGAGAAAAAGCAAGCACGGAGGACGAGAACCGCTTTTGCCCTGCGTAGCGTTCCGGGCAGCGGGTAGAACCAGGCAGAGAATTCCCGGCTAGCACAGCTTCCCTGTGGCGGGGAAGTGCAAACGTACACGTTTTCGGCCGAAAACGCGTTTTCCGGCGAAAACGCACACCACGGCTCTTTCTGAGAAAAAGCAAGCACGGAGGACGAGAACCGCTTTTGCCCTGCGTAGCGTTCCGGGCAGCGGGTAGAACCAGGCAGAGAATTCCCGGGTAGCAGCTTCCCTGTGGCGGGGAAGTGCAAACGTACAAGTTTTCGGCCGAAAACGCGTTTTCAAGCGAAAACGCACACCACGGCTCTTTCTGAGAAAAAGCAAGCACGGAGGACGAGAATCGCTTTTGCCCTGCGTAGCGTTCCGGGCAGCGGGTAAAACCAGGCAGAGAATTCCCGGCTAGCAGCTTCCCTGTGGCGGGGAAGTGCAAACATACACGTTTTCGGCCGAAAACACGTTTTCAAGCGAAAACGCACACCAAGGCTCTTTCTGAGAAAAAGCAAGCACGGAGGACGAGAATCGCTTTTGCCCTGCGTAGCGTTCCGGGCAGCGGGTAAAACCAGGCAGAGAATTCCCGACTAGCAGCTTCCCTGTGGCGGGGAAGTGCAAACGTACACGTTTTCGGCCGAAAACGCGTTTTCCAGCGAAAACGCACACCACGGCTCTTTCTGAGAAAAAGCAAGCACGGAGGACGAGAACCGCTTTTGCCCTGCGTAGCGTTCCGGGCAGCGGGTAGAACCAGGCAGAGAATTCCCGGCTAGCAGCTTCCCTGTGGCGGGGAAGTGCAAACGTACACGTTTTCGGCCGAAAACGCGTTTGCCGGCGAAAACGCACACCACGGCTCTTTCTGAGAAAAAGCAAGCACGGAGGACGAGAACCGCTTTTGCCCTGCGTAGCGTTCCGGGCAGCGGGTAGAACCAGGCAGAGAATTCCCGGCTAGCAGCTTCCCTGTGGCGGGGAAGTGCAAACGTACACGTTTTCGGCCGAAAACGCGTTTGCCGGCGAAAACGCACACCACGGCTCTTTCTGAGAAAAAGCAAGCACGGAGGACGATAACCGCTTTTGCCCTGCGTAGCGTTCCGGGCAGCGGGTAGAACCAGGCAGAGAATTCCCGGCTAGCAGCTTCCCTGTGGCGGGGAAGTGCAAACGTACACGTTTTCGGCCGAAAACGCGTTTTCAAGCGAAAACGCACACCACGGCTCTTTCTGAGAAAAAGCAAGCACGGAGGACGAGAACCGCTTTTGCCCTGCGTAGCGTTCCGGGCAGCGGGTAGAACCAGGCAGAGAATTCCCGGCTAGCAGCTTCCCTGTGGCGGGGAAGTGCAAACGTACACGTTTTCGGCCGAAAACGCGTTTTCCGGCGAAAACGCACACCACGGCTCTTTCTGAGAAAAAGCAAGCACGGAGGACGAGAACCGCTTTTGCCCTGCGTAGCGTTCCGGGCAGCGGGTAGAACCAGGCAGAGAATTCCCGGCTAGCAGCTTCCCTGTGGCGGGGAAGTGCAAACGTACACGTTTTCGGCCGAAAATGCGTTTGCCGGCGAAAACGCACACCACGGCTCTTTCTGAGAAAAAGCAAGCACGGAGGACGAGAACCGCTTTTGCCCTGCGTAGCGTTCCGGGCAGCGGCTAGAACCAGGCAGAGAATTCCCGGCTAGCAGCTTCCCTGTGGCGGGGAAGTGCAAACGTACACGTTTTCGGCCGAAAACGCGTTTTCCGGCGAAAACGCACACCACGGCTCTTTCTGAGAAAAAGCAAGCACGGAGGACGAGAACCGCTTTTGCCCTGCGTAGCGTTCCGGGCAGCGGGTAGAACCAGGCAGAGAATTCCCGGCTAGCAGCTTCCCTGTGGCGGGGAAGTGCAAACGTACACGTTTTCGGCCGAAAACGCGTTTTTCGGCGAAAACGCACACCACGGCTCTTTCTGAGAAAAAGCAAGCACGGAGGACAAGAATCGCTTTTGCCCTGCGTAGCGTTCCGGGCAGTGGGTAAAACCAGGCAGAGAATTCCCGGCTAGCAGCTTCCCTGTGGCGGGGAAGTGCAAACGTACACGTTTTCGGCCGAAAACGCGTTTGCCGGCGAAAACGCACACCACGGCTCTTTCTGAGAAAAAGCAAGCACGGAGGACGAGAACCGCTTTTGCCCTGCGTAGCGTTCCGGGCAGCGGGTAGAACCAGGCAGAGAATTCCCGGCTAGCAGCTTCCCTGTGGCGGGGAAGTGCAAACGTACACGTTTTCGGCCGAAAACGCGTTTGCCGGCGAAAACGCACACCACGGCTCTTTCTGAGAAAAAGCAAGCACGGAGGACGAGAACCGCTTTTGCCCTGCGTAACGTTCCGGGCAGCGGGTAGAACCAGGCAGAGAATTCCCGGCTAGCAGCTTCCCTGTGGCGGGGAAGTGCAAACGTACACGTTTTCGGCCGAAAACGCGTTTGCCGGCGAAAACGCACACCACGGCTCTTTCTGAGAAAAAGCAAGCACGGAGGACGAGAACCGCTTTTGCCCTGCGTAGCGTTCCGGGCAGCGGGTAGAACCAGGCAGAGAATTCCCGGCTAGCAGCTTCCCTGTGGCGGGGAAGTGCAAACGTACACGTTTTCGGCCGAAAACGCGTTTGCCGGCAAAAACGCACACCACGGCTCTTTCTGAGAAAAAGCAAGCACGGAGGACGAGAACCGCTTTTGCCCTGCGTAGCGTTCCGGGCAGCGGGTAGAACCAGGCAGAGAATTCCCGGCTAGCAGCTTCCCTGTGGCGGGGAAGTGCAAACGTACACGTTTTCGGCCGAAAACGCATTTGCCGGCGAAAACGCACACCACGGCTCTTTCTGAGAAAAAGCAAGCACGGAGGACGAGAACCGCTTTTGCCCTGCGTAGCGTTCCGGGCAGCGGGTAGAACCAGGCAGAGAATTCCCGGCTAGCAGCTTCCCTGTGGCGGGGAAGTGCAAACGTACACGTTTTCGGCCGAAAACGCGTTTGCCGGCGAAAACGCACACCACGGCTCTTTCTGAGAAAAAGCAAGCACGGAGGACGAGAACCGCTTTTGCCCTGCGTAGCGTTCCGGGCAGCGGGTAGAACCAGGCAGAGAATTCCCGGCTAGCAGCTTCCCTGTGGCGGGGAAGTGCAAACGTACACGTTTTCGGCCGAAAACGCGTTTGCCGGCGAAAACGCACACCACGGCTCTTTCTGAGAAAAAGCAAGCACGGAGGACGAGAACCGCTTTTGCCCTGCGTAGCGTTCCGGGCAGCGGGTAGAACCAGGCAGAGAATTCCCGGCTAGCAGCTTCCCTGTGGCGGGGAAGTGCAAACGTACACGTTTTCGGCCGAAAACGCGTTTTCCGGTGAAAACGCACACCACGGCTCTTTCTGAGAAAAAGCAAGCACGGAGGACGAGAACCGCTTTTGCCCTGCGTAGCGTTCCGGGCAGCGGGTAGAACCAGGCAGAGAATTCCCGGCTAGCAGCTTCCCTGTGGCGGGGAAGTGCAAACGTACACGTTTTCGGCCGAAAACGCGTTTTCCGGCGAAAACGCACACCACGGCTCTTTCTGAGAAAAAGCAAGCACGGAGGACGAGAACCGCTTTTGCCCTGCGTAGCGTTCCGGGCAGCGGGTAGAACCAGGCAGAGAATTCCCGGCTAGCAGCTTCCCTGTGGCGGGGAAGTGCAAACGTACACGTTTTCGGCCGAAAACGCGTTTTTCGGCGAAAACGCACACCACGGCTCTTTCTGAGAAAAAGCAAGCACGGAGGACAAGAATCGCTTTTGCCCTGCGTAGCGTTCCGGGCAGTGGGTAAAACCAGGCAGAGAATTCCCGGCTAGCAGCTTCCCTGTGGCGGGGAAGTGCAAACGTACACGTTTTCGGCCGAAAACGCGTTTGCCGGCGAAAACGCACACCACGGCTCTTTCTGAGAAAAAGCAAGCACGGAGGACGAGAACCGCTTTTGCCCTGCGTAGCGTTCCGGGCAGCGGGTAGAACCAGGCAGAGAATTCCCGGCTAGCAGCTTCCCTGTGGCGGGGAAGTGCAAACGTACACGTTTTCGGCCGAAAACGCGTTTGCCGGCGAAAACGCACACCACGGCTCTTTCTGAGAAAAAGCAAGCACGGAGGACGAGAACCGCTTTTGCCCTGCGTAGCGTTCCGGGCAGCGGGTAGAACCAGGCAGAGAATTCCCGGCTAGCAGCTTCCCTGTGGCGGGGAAGTGCAAACGTACACGTTTTCGGCCGAAAACGCGTTTTCCGGCGAAAACGCACACCACGGCTCTTTCTGAGAAAAAGCAAGCACGGAGGACGAGAACCGCTTTTGCCCTGCGTAGCGTTCCGGGCAGTGGGTAGAACCAGGCAGAGAATTCCCGGCTAGCAGCTTCCCTGTGGCGGGGAAGTGCAAACGTACACGTTTTCGGCCGAAAACGCGTTTGCCGGCGAAAACGCACACCACGGCTCTTTCTGAGAAAAAGCAAGCACGGAGGACGAGAACCGCTTTTGCCCTGCGTAGCGTTCCGGGCAGCGGGTAGAACCAGGCAGAGAATTCCCGGCTAGCAGCTTCCCTGTGGCGGGGAAGTGCAAACGTACACGTTTTCGGCCGAAAACGCGTTTTCCGGCGAAAACGCACACCACGGCTCTTTCTGAGAAAAAGCAAGCACGGAGGACGAGAACCGCTTTTGCCCTGCGTAGCGTTCCGGGCAGCGGGTAGAACCAGGCAGAGAATTCCCGGCTAGCAGCTTCCCTGTGGCGGGGAAGTGCAAACGTACACGTTTTCGGCCGAAAACGCGTTTGCCGGCGAAAACGCACACCACGGCTCTTTCTGAGAAAAAGCAAGCACGGAGGACGAGAACCGCTTTTGCCCTGCGTAACGTTCCGGGCAGCGGGTAGAACCAGGCAGAGAATTCCCGGCTAGCAGCTTCCCTGTGGCGGGGAAGTGCAAACGTACACGTTTTCGGCCGAAAACGCGTTTTCCGGCGAAAACGCACACCACGGCTCTTTCTGAGAAAAAGCAAGCACGGAGGACGAGAACCGCTTTTGCCCTGCGTAGCGTTCCGGGCAGCGGGTAGAACCAGGCAGAGAATTCCCGACTAGCAGCTTCCCTGTGGCGGGGAAGTGCAAACGTACACGTTTTCGGCCGAAAACGCGTTTTCCAGCGAAAACGCACACCACGGCTCTTTCTGAGAAAAAGCAAGCACGGAGGACGAGAACCGATTTTGCCCTGCGTAGCGTTCCGGGCAGCGGGTAGAACCAGGCAGAGAATTCCCGGCTAGCAGCTTCCCTGTGGCGGGGAAGTGCAAACGTACACGTTTTCGGCCGAAAACGCGTTTTCCAGCGAAAACGCACACCACGGCTCTTTCTGAGAAAAAGCAAGCACGGAGGACGAGAACCGCTTTTGCCCTGCGTAGCGTTCCGGGCAGCGGGTAGAACCAGGCAGAGAATTCCCGGCTAGCAGCTTCCCTGTGGCGGGGAAGTGCAAACGTACACGTTTTCGGCCGAAAACGCGTTTGCCGGCGAAAACGCACACCACGGCTCTTTCTGAGAAAAAGCAAGCACGGAGGACGAGAACCGCTTTTGCCCTGCGTAGCGTTCCGGGCAGCGGGTAGAACCAGGCAGAGAATTCCCGGCTAGCAGCTTCCCTGTGGCGGGGAAGTGCAAACGTACACGTTTTCGGCCGAAAACGCGTTTGCCGGCGAAAACGCACACCACGGCTCTTTCTGAGAAAAAGCAAGCACGGAGGACGATAACCGCTTTTGCCCTGCGTAGCGTTCCGGGCAGCGGGTAGAACCAGGCAGAGAATTCCCGGCTAGCAGCTTCCCTGTGGCGGGGAAGTGCAAACGTACACGTTTTCGGCCGAAAACGCGTTTTCAAGCGAAAACGCACACCACGGCTCTTTCTGAGAAAAAGCAAGCACGGAGGACGAGAACCGCTTTTGCCCTGCGTAGCGTTCCGGGCAGCGGGTAGAACCAGGCAGAGAATTCCCGGCTAGCAGCTTCCCTGTGGCGGGGAAGTGCAAACGTACACGTTTTCGGCCGAAAACGCGTTTTCCGGCGAAAACGCACACCACGGCTCTTTCTGAGAAAAAGCAAGCACGGAGGACGAGAACCGCTTTTGCCCTGCGTAGCGTTCCGGGCAGCGGGTAGAACCAGGCAGAGAATTCCCGGCTAGCAGCTTCCCTGTGGCGGGGAAGTGCAAACGTACACGTTTTCGGCCGAAAACGCGTTTGCCGGCGAAAACGCACACCACGGCTCTTTCTGAGAAAAAGCAAGCACGGAGGACGAGAACCGCTTTTGCCCTGCGTAGCGTTCCGGGCAGCGGGTAGAACCAGGCAGAGAATTCCCGGCTAGCAGCTTCCCTGTGGCGGGGAAGTGCAAACGTACACGTTTTCGGCCGAAAACGCGTTTTCCGGCGAAAACGCACACCACGGCTCTTTCTGAGAAAAAGCAAGCACGGAGGACGAGAACCGCTTTTGCCCTGCGTAGCGTTCCGGGCAGCGGGTAGAACCAGGCAGAGAATTCCCGGCTAGCAGCTTCCCTGTGGCGGGGAAGTGCAAACGTACACGTTTTCGGCCGAAAACGCGTTTTTCGGCGAAAACGCACACCACGGCTCTTTCTGAGAAAAAGCAAGCACGGAGGACAAGAATCGCTTTTGCCCTGCGTAGCGTTCCGGGCAGTGGGTAAAACCAGGCAGAGAATTCCCGGCTAGCAGCTTCCCTGTGGCGGGGAAGTGCAAACGTACACGTTTTCGGCCGAAAACGCGTTTGCCGGCGAAAACGCACACCACGGCTCTTTCTGAGAAAAAGCAAGCACGGAGGACGAGAACCGCTTTTGCCCTGCGTAGCGTTCCGGGCAGCGGGTAGAACCAGGCAGAGAATTCCCGGCTAGCAGCTTCCCTGTGGCGGGGAAGTGCAAACGTACACGTTTTCGGCCGAAAACGCGTTTGCCGGCGAAAACGCACACCACGGCTCTTTCTGAGAAAAAGCAAGCACGGAGGACGAGAACCGCTTTTGCCCTGCGTAACGTTCCGGGCAGCGGGTAGAACCAGGCAGAGAATTCCCGGCTAGCAGCTTCCCTGTGGCGGGGAAGTGCAAACGTACACGTTTTCGGCCGAAAACGCGTTTGCCGGCGAAAACGCACACCACGGCTCTTTCTGAGAAAAAGCAAGCACGGAGGACGAGAACCGCTTTTGCCCTGCGTAGCGTTCCGGGCAGCGGGTAGAACCAGGCAGAGAATTCCCGGCTAGCAGCTTCCCTGTGGCGGGGAAGTGCAAACGTACACGTTTTCGGCCGAAAACGCGTTTGCCGGCAAAAACGCACACCACGGCTCTTTCTGAGAAAAAGCAAGCACGGAGGACGAGAACCGCTTTTGCCCTGCGTAGCGTTCCGGGCAGCGGGTAGAACCAGGCAGAGAATTCCCGGCTAGCAGCTTCCCTGTGGCGGGGAAGTGCAAACGTACACGTTTTCGGCCGAAAACGCATTTGCCGGCGAAAACGCACACCACGGCTCTTTCTGAGAAAAAGCAAGCACGGAGGACGAGAACCGCTTTTGCCCTGCGTAGCGTTCCGGGCAGCGGGTAGAACCAGGCAGAGAATTCCCGGCTAGCAGCTTCCCTGTGGCGGGGAAGTGCAAACGTACACGTTTTCGGCCGAAAACGCGTTTGCCGGCGAAAACGCACACCACGGCTCTTTCTGAGAAAAAGCAAGCACGGAGGACGAGAACCGCTTTTGCCCTGCGTAGCGTTCCGGGCAGCGGGTAGAACCAGGCAGAGAATTCCCGGCTAGCAGCTTCCCTGTGGCGGGGAAGTGCAAACGTACACGTTTTCGGCCGAAAACGCGTTTGCCGGCGAAAACGCACACCACGGCTCTTTCTGAGAAAAAGCAAGCACGGAGGACGAGAACCGCTTTTGCCCTGCGTAGCGTTCCGGGCAGCGGGTAGAACCAGGCAGAGAATTCCCGGCTAGCAGCTTCCCTGTGGCGGGGAAGTGCAAACGTACACGTTTTCGGCCGAAAACGCGTTTTCCGGTGAAAACGCACACCACGGCTCTTTCTGAGAAAAAGCAAGCACGGAGGACGAGAACCGCTTTTGCCCTGCGTAGCGTTCCGGGCAGCGGGTAGAACCAGGCAGAGAATTCCCGGCTAGCAGCTTCCCTGTGGCGGGGAAGTGCAAACGTACACGTTTTCGGCCGAAAACGCGTTTTCCGGCGAAAACGCACACCACGGCTCTTTCTGAGAAAAAGCAAGCACGGAGGACGAGAACCGCTTTTGCCCTGCGTAGCGTTCCGGGCAGCGGGTAGAACCAGGCAGAGAATTCCCGGCTAGCAGCTTCCCTGTGGCGGGGAAGTGCAAACGTACACGTTTTCGGCCGAAAACGCGTTTTTCGGCGAAAACGCACACCACGGCTCTTTCTGAGAAAAAGCAAGCACGGAGGACAAGAATCGCTTTTGCCCTGCGTAGCGTTCCGGGCAGTGGGTAAAACCAGGCAGAGAATTCCCGGCTAGCAGCTTCCCTGTGGCGGGGAAGTGCAAACGTACACGTTTTCGGCCGAAAACGCGTTTGCCGGCGAAAACGCACACCACGGCTCTTTCTGAGAAAAAGCAAGCACGGAGGACGAGAACCGCTTTTGCCCTGCGTAGCGTTCCGGGCAGCGGGTAGAACCAGGCAGAGAATTCCCGGCTAGCAGCTTCCCTGTGGCGGGGAAGTGCAAACGTACACGTTTTCGGCCGAAAACGCGTTTGCCGGCGAAAACGCACACCACGGCTCTTTCTGAGAAAAAGCAAGCACGGAGGACGAGAACCGCTTTTGCCCTGCGTAACGTTCCGGGCAGCGGGTAGAACCAGGCAGAGAATTCCCGGCTAGCAGCTTCCCTGTGGCGGGGAAGTGCAAACGTACACGTTTTCGGCCGAAAACGCGTTTGCCGGCGAAAACGCACACCACGGCTCTTTCTGAGAAAAAGCAAGCACGGAGGACGAGAACCGCTTTTGCCCTGCGTAGCGTTCCGGGCAGCGGGTAGAACCAGGCAGAGAATTCCCGGCTAGCAGCTTCCCTGTGGCGGGGAAGTGCAAACGTACACGTTTTCGGCCGAAAACGCGTTTGCCGGCAAAAACGCACACCACGGCTCTTTCTGAGAAAAAGCAAGCACGGAGGACGAGAACCGCTTTTGCCCTGCGTAGCGTTCCGGGCAGCGGGTAGAACCAGGCAGAGAATTCCCGGCTAGCAGCTTCCCTGTGGCGGGGAAGTGCAAACGTACACGTTTTCGGCCGAAAACGCATTTGCCGGCGAAAACGCACACCACGGCTCTTTCTGAGAAAAAGCAAGCACGGAGGACGAGAACCGCTTTTGCCCTGCGTAGCGTTCCGGGCAGCGGGTAGAACCAGGCAGAGAATTCCCGGCTAGCAGCTTCCCTGTGGCGGGGAAGTGCAAACGTACACGTTTTCGGCCGAAAACGCGTTTGCCGGCGAAATCGCACACCACGGCTCTTTCTGAGAAAAAGCAAGCACGGAGGACGAGAACCGCTTTTGCCCTGCGTAGCGTTCCGGGCAGCGGGTAGAACCAGGCAGAGAATTCCCGGCTAGCAGCTTCCCTGTGGCGGGGAAGTGCAAACGTACACGTTTTCGGCCGAAAACGCGTTTGCCGGCGAAAACGCACACCACGGCTCTTTCTGAGAAAAAGCAAGCACGGAGGACGAGAACCGCTTTTGCCCTGCGTAACGTTCCGGGCAGCGGGTAGAACCAGGCAGAGAATTCCCGGCTAGCAGCTTCCCTGTGGCGGGGAAGTGCAAACGTACACGTTTTCGGCCGAAAACGCGTTTGCCGGCGAAAACGCACACCACGGCTCTTTCTGAGAAAAAGCAAGCACGGAGGACGAGAACCGCTTTTGCCCTGCGTAGCGTTCCGGGCAGCGGGTAGAACCAGGCAGAGAATTCCCGGCTAGCAGCTTCCCTGTGGCGGGGAAGTGCAAACGTACACGTTTTCGGCCGAAAACGCGTTTGCCGGCAAAAACGCACACCACGGCTCTTTCTGAGAAAAAGCAAGCACGGAGGACGAGAACCGCTTTTGCCCTGCGTAGCGTTCCGGGCAGCGGGTAGAACCAGGCAGAGAATTCCCGGCTAGCAGCTTCCCTGTGGCGGGGAAGTGCAAACGTACACGTTTTCGGCCGAAAACGCATTTGCCGGCGAAAACGCACACCACGGCTCTTTCTGAGAAAAAGCAAGCACGGAGGACGAGAACCGCTTTTGCCCTGCGTAGCGTTCCGGGCAGCGGGTAGAACCAGGCAGAGAATTCCCGGCTAGCAGCTTCCCTGTGGCGGGGAAGTGCAAACGTACACGTTTTCGGCCGAAAACGCGTTTGCCGGCGAAAACGCACACCACGGCTCTTTCTGAGAAAAAGCAAGCACGGAGGACGAGAACCGCTTTTGCCCTGCGTAGCGTTCCGGGCAGCGGGTAGAACCAGGCAGAGAATTCCCGGCTAGCAGCTTCCCTGTGGCGGGGAAGTGCAAACGTACACGTTTTCGGCCGAAAACGCGTTTTCCGGCGAAAACGCACACCACGGCTCTTTCTGAGAAAAAGCAAGCACGGAGGACGAGAACCGCTTTTGCCCTGCGTAACGTTCCGGGCAGCGGGTAGAACCAGGCAGAGAATTCCCGGCTAGCAGCTTCCCTGTGGCGGGGAAGTGCAAACGTACACGTTTTCGGCCGAAAACGCGTTTTCCGGCGAAAACGCACACCACGGCTCTTTCTGAGAAAAAGCAAGCACGGAGGACGAGAACCGCTTTTGCCCTGCGTAACGTTCCGGGCAGCGGGTAGAACCAGGCAGAGAATTCCCGACTAGCAGCTTCCCTGTGGCGGGGAAGTGCAAACGTACACGTTTTCGGCCGAAAACGCGTTTTCCAGCGAAAACGCACACCACGGCTCTTTCTGAGAAAAAGCAAGCACGGAGGACGAGAACCGCTTTTGCCCTGCGTAGCGTTCCGGGCAGCGGGTAGAACCAGGCAGAGAATTCCCGGCTAGCAGCTTCCCTGTGGCGGGGAAGTGCAAACGTACACGTTTTCGGCCGAAAACGCGTTTTCCGGCGAAAACGCACACCACGGCTCTTTCTGAGAAAAAGCAAGCACGGAGGACGAGAACCGCTTTTGCCCTGCGTAGCGTTCCGGGCAGCGGGTAGAACCAGGCAGAGAATTCCCGGCTAGCAGCTTCCCTGTGGCGGGGAAGTGCAAACGTACACGTTTTCGGCCGAAAACGCGTTTGCCGGCGAAAACGCACACCACGGCTCTTTCTGAGAAAAAGCAAGCACGGAGGACGAGAACCGCTTTTGCCCTGCGTAGCGTTCCGGGCAGCGGGTAGAACCAGGCAGAGAATTCCCGGCTAGCAGCTTCCCTGTGGCGGGGAAGTGCAAACGTACACGTTTTCGGCCGAAAACGCGTTTGCCGGCGAAAACGCACACCACGGCTCTTTCTGAGAAAAAGCAAGCACGGAGGACGAGAACCGCTTTTGCCCTGCGTAGCGTTCCGGGCAGCGGGTAGAACCAGGCAGAGAATTCCCGGCTAGCAGCTTCCCTGTGGCGGGGAAGTGCAAACGTACACGTTTTCGGCCGAAAACGCGTTTTCCGGTGAAAACGCACACCACGGCTCTTTCCGAGAAAAAGCAAGCACGGAGGACGAGAACCGCTTTTGCCCTGCGTAGCGTTCCGGGCAGCGGGTAGAACCAGGCAGAGAATTCCCGGCTAGCAGCTTCCCTGTGGCGGGGAAGTGCAAACGTACACGTTTTCGGCCGAAAACGCGTTTTGCGGCGAAAACGCACACCACGGCTCTTTCTGAGAAAAAGCAAGCACGGAGGACGAGAACCGCTTTTGCCCTGCGTAGCGTTCCGGGCAGCGGGTAGAACCAGGCAGAGAATTCCCGGCTAGCAGCTTCCCTGTGGCGGGGAAGTGCAAACGTACACGTTTTCGGCCGAAAACGCGTTTGCCGGCGAAAACGCACACCACGGCTCTTTCTGAGAAAAAGCAAGCACGGAGGACGAGAACCGCTTTTGCCCTGCGTAGCGTTCCGGGCAGCGGGTAGAACCAGGCAGAGAATTCCCGGCTAGCAGCTTCCCTGTGGCGGGGAAGTGCAAACGTACACGTTTTCGGCCGAAAACGCGTTTTCCGGCGAAAACGCACACCACGGCTCTTTCTGAGAAAAAGCAAGCACGGAGGACGAGAACCGCTTTTGCCCTGCGTAGCGTTCCGGGCAGCGGGTAGAACCAGGCAGAGAATTCCCGGCTAGCAGCTTCCCTGTGGCGGGGAAGTGCAAACGTACACGTTTTCGGCCGAAAACGCGTTTTTCGGCGAAAACGCACACCACGGCTCTTTCTGAGAAAAAGCAAGCACGGAGGACAAGAATCGCTTTTGCCCTGCGTAGCGTTCCGGGCAGTGGGTAAAACCAGGCAGAGAATTCCCGGCTAGCAGCTTCCCTGTGGCGGGGAAGTGCAAACGTACACGTTTTCGGCCGTAAACGCGTTTTCAAGCGAAAAAGCACACCAAGGCTCTTTCTGAGAAAAAGCAAGCACGGAGGACAAGAATCCCTTTTGCCCTGCGTAGCGTTCCGGGCAGCGGGTAAAACCAGTCAGAGAATTCCCGGCTAGCAGCTTCCCTGTGGCGGGGAAGTGCAAACGTACACGTTTTCGGTCGAAAACGCGTTTTCAAGCGAAAACGCACACCACGGCTCTTTCTGAGAAAAAGCAAGCACGGAGGACGAGAATCTCTTTTGCCCTGCGTAGCGTTCCGGGCAGCGGGTAAAACCAGGCAGAGAATTCCCGGCTAGCAGCTTCCCTGAGGCGGGGAAGTGCAAACGTACACGTTTTCTGCCGAAAACGCGTTTTCAAGCGAAAACGCACACCAAGACTCTTTCTGAGAAAAAGCAAGCACGGAGGACAAGAATCGCTTTTGCCCTGCGTAGCGTTCCGGGCAGCGGGTAAAACCAGGCAGAGAATTCCCGGCTAGCAGCTTCCCTGTGGCGGGGAAGTGCAAACGTACAAGTTTTCGGCCGAAAACGCGTTTTCAAGCGAAAACGCACACCACGGCTCTTTCTGAGAAAAAGCAAGCACGGAGGACGAGAATCGCTTTTGCCCTGCGTAGCGTTCCGGGCAGCGGGTAAAACCAGGCAGAGAATTCCCGGCTAGCAGCTTCCCTGTGGCGGGGAAGTGCAAACATACACGTTTTCGGCCGAAAACACGTTTTCAAGCGAAAACGCACACCAAGGCTCTTTCTGAGAAAATGCAAGCACGGAGGACGAGAATCGCTTTTGCCCTGCGTAGCGTTCCGGGCAGCGGGTAAAACCAGGCAGAGAATTCCCGGCTAGCAGCTTCCCTGTGGCGGGGAAGTGCAAACGTACACGTTTTCGGCCGAAAACGCATTTGCCGGCGAAAACGCACACCACGGCTCTTTCTGAGAAAAAGCAAGCACGGAGGACGAGAACCGCTTTTGCCCTGCGTAACGTTCCGGGCAGCGGGTAGAACCAGGCAGAGAATTCCCGGCTAGCAGCTTCCCTGTGGCGGGGAAGTGCAAACGTACACGTTTTCGGCCGAAAACGCGTTTTCCGGCGAAAACGCACACCACGGCTCTTTCTGAGAAAAAGCAAGCACGGAGGACGAGAACCGCTTTTGCCCTGCGTAGCGTTCCGGGCAGCGGGTAGAACCAGGCAGAGAATTCCCGACTAGCAGCTTCCCTGTGGCGGGGAAGTGCAAACGTACACGTTTTCGGCCGAAAACGCGTTTTCCAGCGAAAACGCACACCACGGCTCTTTCTGAGAAAAAGCAAGCACGGAGGACGAGAACCGCTTTTGCCCTGCGTAGCGTTCCGGGCAGCGGGTAGAACCAGGCAGAGAATTCCCGGCTAGCAGCTTCCCTGTGGCGGGGAAGTGCAAACGTACACGTTTTCGGCCGAAAACGCGTTTTCCAGCGAAAACGCACACCACGGCTCTTTCTGAGAAAAAGCAAGCACGGAGGACGAGAACCGCTTTTGCCCTGCGTAGCGTTCCGGGCAGCGGGTAGAACCAGGCAGAGAATTCCCGGCTAGCAGCTTCCCTGTGGCGGGGAAGTGCAAACGTACACGTTTTCGGCCGAAAACGCGTTTGCCGGCGAAAACGCACACCACGGCTCTTTCTGAGAAAAAGCAGGCACGGAGGACGAGAACCGCTTTTGCCCTGCGTAGCGTTCCGGGCAGCGGGTAGAACCAGGCAGAGAATTCCCGGCTAGCAGCTTCCCTGTGGCGGGGAAGTGCAAACGTACACGTTTTCGGCCGAAAACGCGTTTGCCCGCGAAAACGCACACCACGGCTCTTTCTGAGAAAAAGCAAGCACGGAGGACGAGAACCGCTTTTGCCCTGCGTAGCGTTCCGGGCAGCGGGTAGAACCAGGCAGAGAATTCCCGGCTAGCAGCTTCCCTGTGGCGGGGAAGTGCAAACGTACACGTTTTCGGCCGAAAACGCGTTTTCCGGCGAAAACGCACACCACGGCTCTTTCTGAGAAAAAGCAAGCACGGAGGACGAGAACCGCTTTTGCCCTGCGTAGCGTTCCGGGCAGCGGGTAGAACCAGGCAGAGAATTCCCGGCTAGCAGCTTCCCTGTGGCGGGGAAGTGCAAACGTACACGTTTTCGGCCGAAAACGCGTTTTCCGGCGAAAACGCACACCACGGCTCTTTCTGAGAAAAAGCAAGCACGGAGGACGAGAACCGCTTTTGCCCTGCGTAGCGTTCCGGGCAGCGGGTAGAACCAGGCAGAGAATTCCCGGCTAGCAGCTTCCCTGTGGCGGGGAAGTGCAAACGTACACGTTTTCGGCCGAAAACGCGTTTTCCGGCGAAAACGCACACCACGGCTCTTTCTGAGAAAAAGCAAGCACGGAGGACGAGAACCGCTTTTGCCCTGCGTAGCGTTCCGGGCAGCGGGTAGAACCAGGCAGAGAATTCCCGGCTAGCAGCTTCCCTGTGGCGGGGAAGTGCAAACGTACACGTTTTCGGCCGAAAACGCGTTTTCCGGCGAAAACGCACACCACGGCTCTTTCTGAGAAAAAGCAAGCACGGAGGACGAGAACCGCTTTTGCCCTGCGTAGCGTTCCGGGCAGCGGGTAGAACCAGGCAGAGAATTCCCGGGTAGCAGCTTCCCTGTGGCGGGGAAGTGCAAACGTACACGTTTTCGGCCGAAAACGCGTTTTGCGGCGAAAACGCACACCACGGCTCTTTCTGAGAAAAAGCAAGCACGGAGGACAAGAATCGCTTTTGCCCTGCGTAGCGTTCCGGGCAGTGGGTAAAACCAGGCAGAGAATTCCCGGCTAGCAGCTTCCCTGTGGCGGGGAAGTGCAAACGTACACGTTTTCGGTCGAAAACGCGTTTTCAAGCGAAAACGCACACCACGGCTCTTTCTGAGAAAAAGCAAGCACGGAGGACGAGAATCTCTTTTGCCCTGCGTAGCGTTCCGGGCAGCGGGTAAAACCAGGCAGAGAATTCCCGGCTAGCAGCTTCCCTGAGGCGGGGAAGTGCAAACGTACACGTTTTCGGCCGTAAACGCGTTTTCAAGCGAAAACGCACACCAAGACTCTTTCTGAGAAAAAGCAAGCACGGAGGACAAGAATCGCTTTTGCCCTGCGTAGCGTTCCGGGCAGCGGGTAAAACCAGGCAGAGAATTCCCGGCTAGCAGCTTCCCTGTGGCGGGGAAGTGCAAACGTACAAGTTTTCGGCCGAAAACGCGTTTTCAAGCGAAAACGCACACCACGGCTCTTTCTGAGAAAAAGCAAGCACGGAGGACGAGAATCGCTTTTGCCCTGCGTAGCGTTCCGGGCAGCGGGTAAAACCAGGCAGAGAATTCCCGGCTAGCAGCTTCCCTGTGGCGGGGAAGTGCAAACATACACGTTTTCGGCCGAAAACACGTTTTCAAGCGAAAACGCACACCAAGGCTCTTTCTGAGAAAAAGCAAGCACGGAGGACGAGAATCGCTTTTGCCCTGCGTAGCGTTCCGGGCAGCGGGTAAAACCAGGCAGAGAATTCCCGGCTAGCAGCTTCCCTGTGGCGGGGAAGTGCAAACGTACACGTTTTCTGCCGAAAACGCGTTTTCAAGCGAAAACGCACACCAAGGCTCTTTCTGAGAAAAAGCAAGCACGGAGGACGAGAATCGCTTTTGCCCTGCGTAGCGTTCCGGGCAGCGGGTAAAACCAGGCAGAGAATTCCCGGCTAGCAGCTTCCCTGTGGCGGGGAAGTGCAAACGTACACGTTTTCGGCCGAAAACGCGTTTTCCGGCGAAAACGCACACCACGGCTCTTTCTGAGAAAAAGCAAGCACGGAGGACGAGAACCGCTTTTGCCCTGCGTAACGTTCCGGGCAGCGGGTAGAACCAGGCAGAGAATTCCCGGCTAGCAGCTTCCCTGTGGCGGGGAAGTGCAAACGTACACGTTTTCGGCCGAAAACGCGTTTTCCGGCGAAAACGCACACCACGGCTCTTTCTGAGAAAAAGCAAGCACGGAGGACGAGAACCGCTTTTGCCCTGCGTAGCGTTCCGGGCAGCGGGTAGAACCAGGCAGAGAATTCCCGACTAGCAGCTTCCCTGTGGCGGGGAAGTGCAAACGTACACGTTTTCGGCCGAAAACGCGTTTTCCAGCGAAAACGCACACCACGGCTCTTTCTGAGAAAAAGCAAGCACGGAGGACGAGAACCGCTTTTGCCCTGCGTAGCGTTCCGGGCAGCGGGTAGAACCAGGCAGAGAATTCCCGGCTAGCAGCTTCCCTGTGGCGGGGAAGTGCAAACGTACACGTTTTCGGCCGAAAACGCGTTTTCCAGCGAAAACGCACACCACGGCTCTTTCTGAGAAAAAGCAAGCACGGAGGACGAGAACCGCTTTTGCCCTGCGTAGCGTTCCGGGCAGCGGGTAGAACCAGGCAGAGAATTCCCGGCTAGCAGCTTCCCTGTGGCGGGGAAGTGCAAACGTACACGTTTTCGGCCGAAAACGCGTTTGCCGGCGAAAACGCACACCACGGCTCTTTCTGAGAAAAAGCAAGCACGGAGGACGAGAACCGCTTTTGCCCTGCGTAGCGTTCCGGGCAGCGGGTAGAACCAGGCAGAGAATTCCCGGCTAGCAGCTTCCCTGTGGCGGGGAAGTGCAAACGTACACGTTTTCGGCCGAAAACGCGTTTGCCGGCGAAAACGCACACCACGGCTCTTTCTGAGAAAAAGCAAGCACGGAGGACGAGAACCGCTTTTGCCCTGCGTAGCGTTCCGGGCAGCGGGTAGAACCAGGCAGAGAATTCCCGGCTAGCAGCTTCCCTGTGGCGGGGAAGTGCAAACGTACACGTTTTCGGCCGAAAACGCGTTTGCCGGCGAAAACGCACACCACGGCTCTTTCTGAGAAAAAGCAAGCACGGAGGACGAGAACCGCTTTTGCCCTGCGTAGCGTTCCGGGCAGCGGGTAGAACCAGGCAGAGAATTCCCGGCTAGCAGCTTCCCTGTGGCGGGGAAGTGCAAACGTACACGTTTTCGGCCGAAAACGCGTTTTCCGGCGAAAACGCACACCACGGCTCTTTCTGAGAAAAAGCAAGCACGGAGGACGAGAACCGCTTTTGCCCTGCGTAGCGTTCCGGGCAGCGGGTAGAACCAGGCAGAGAATTCCCGGCTAGCAGCTTCCCTGTGGCGGGGAAGTGCAAACGTACACGTTTTCGGCCGAAAACGCGTTTTCCGGCGAAAACGCACACCACGGCTCTTTCTGAGAAAAAGCAAGCACGGAGGACGAGAACCGCTTTTGCCCTGCGTAGCGTTCCGGGCAGCGGGTAGAACCAGGCAGAGAATTCCCGGCTAGCAGCTTCCCTGTGGCGGGGAAGTGCAAACGTACACGTTTTCGGCCGAAAACGCGTTTTCCGGCGAAAACGCACACCACGGCTCTTTCTGAGAAAAAGCAAGCACGGAGGACGAGAACCGCTTTTGCCCTGCGTAGCGTTCCGGGCAGCGGGTAGAACCAGGCAGAGAATTCCCGGCTAGCAGCTTCCCTGTGGCGGGGAAGTGCAAACGTACACGTTTTCGGCCGAAAACGCGTTTTCCGGCGAAAACGCACACCACGGCTCTTTCTGAGAAAAAGCAAGCACGGAGGACGAGAACCGCTTTTGCCCTGCGTAGCGTTCCGGGCAGCGGGTAGAACCAGGCAGAGAATTCCCGGGTAGCAGCTTCCCTGTGGCGGGGAAGTGCAAACGTACAAGTTTTCGGCAGAAAACGCGTTTTCAAGCGAAAACGCACACCACGGCTCTTTCTGAGAAAAAGCAAGCACGGAGGACGAGAATCGCTTTTGCCCTGCGTAGCGTTCCGGGCAGCGGGTAAAACCAGGCAGAGAATTCCCGGCTAGCAGCTTCCCTGTGGCGGGGAAGTGCAAACATACACGTTTTCGGCCGAAAACACGTTTTCAAGCGAAAACGCACACCAAGGCTCTTTCTGAGAAAAAGCAAGCACGGAGGACGAGAATCGCTTTTGCCCTGCGTAGCGTTCCGGGCAGCGGGTAAAACCAGGCAGAGAATTCCCGGCTAGCAGCTTCCCTGTGGCGGGGAAGTGCAAACGTACACGTTTTCTGCCGAAAACGCGTTTTCAAGCGAAAACGCACACCAAGGCTCTTTCTGAGAAAAAGCAAGCACGGAGGACGAGAATCGCTTTTGCCCTGCGTAGCGTTCCGGGCAGCGGGTAAAACCAGGCAGAGAATTCCCGGCTAGCAGCTTCCCTGTGGCGGGGAAGTGCAAACGTACACGTTTTCGGCCGAAAACGCGTTTGCCGGCGAAAACGCACACCACGGCTCTTTCTGAGAAAAAGCAAGCACGGAGGACGAGAACCGCTTTTGCCCTGCGTAACGTTCCGGGCAGCGGGTAGAACCAGGCAGAGAATTCCCGGCTAGCAGCTTCCCTGTGGCGGGGAAGTGCAAACGTACACGTTTTCGGCCGAAAACGCGTTTTCCGGCGAAAACGCACACCACGGCTCTTTCTGAGAAAAAGCAAGCACGGAGGACGAGAACCGCTTTTGCCCTGCGTAGCGTTCCGGGCAGCGGGTAGAACCAGGCAGAGAATTCCCGACTAGCAGCTTCCCTGTGGCGGGGAAGTGCAAACGTACACGTTTTCGGCCGAAAACGCGTTTTCCAGCGAAAACGCACACCACGGCTCTTTCTGAGAAAAAGCAAGCACGGAGGACGAGAACCGCTTTTGCCCTGCGTAGCGTTCCGGGCAGCGGGTAGAACCAGGCAGAGAATTCCCGGCTAGCAGCTTCCCTGTGGCGGGGAAGTGCAAACGTACACGTTTTCGGCCGAAAACTCGTTTTCCAGCGAAAACGCACACCACGGCTCTTTCTGAGAAAAAGCAAGCACGGAGGACGAGAACCGCTTTTGCCCTGCGTAGCGTTCCGGGCAGCGGGTAGAACCAGGCAGAGAATTCCCGGCTAGCAGCTTCCCTGTGGCGGGGAAGTGCAAACGTACACGTTTTCGGCCGAAAACGCGTTTGCCGGCGAAAACGCACACCACGGCTCTTTCTGAGAAAAAGCAAGCACGGAGGACGAGAACCGCTTTTGCCCTGCGTAGCGTTCCGGGCAGCGGGTAGAACCAGGCAGAGAATTCCCGGCTAGCAGCTTCCCTGTGGCGGGGAAGTGCAAACGTACACGTTTTCGGCCGAAAACGCGTTTGCCGGCGAAAACGCACACCACGGCTCTTTCTGAGAAAAAGCAAGCACGGAGGACGAGAACCGCTTTTGCCCTGCGTAGCGTTCCGGGCAGCGGGTAGAACCAGGCAGAGAATTCCCGGCTAGCAGCTTCCCTGTGGCGGGGAAGTGCAAACGTACACGTTTTCGGCCGAAAACGCGTTTGCCGGCGAAAACGCACACCACGGCTCTTTCTGAGAAAAAGCAAGCACGGAGGACGAGAACCGCTTTTGCCCTGCGTAGCGTTCCGGGCAGCGGGTAGAACCAGGCAGAGAATTCCCGGCTAGCAGCTTCCCTGTGGCGGGGAAGTGCAAACGTACACGTTTTCGGCCGAAAACGCGTTTTCCGGCGAAAACGCACACCACGGCTCTTTCTGAGAAAAAGCAAGCACGGAGGACGAGAACCGCTTTTGCCCTGCGTAGCGTTCCGGGCAGCGGGTAGAACCAGGCAGAGAATTCCCGGCTAGCAGCTTCCCTGTGGCGGGGAAGTGCAAACGTACACGTTTTCGGCCGAAAACGCGTTTTCCGGCGAAAACGCACACCACGGCTCTTTCTGAGAAAAAGCAAGCACGGAGGACGAGAACCGCTTTTGCCCTGCGTAGCGTTCCGGGCAGCGGGTAGAACCAGGCAGAGAATTCCCGGCTAGCAGCTTCCCTGTGGCGGGGAAGTGCAAACGTACACGTTTTCGGCCGAAAACGCGTTTTCCGGCGAAAACGCACACCACGGCTCTTTCTGAGAAAAAGCAAGCACGGAGGACGAGAACCGCTTTTGCCCTGCGTAGCGTTCCGGGCAGCGGGTAGAACCAGGCAGAGAATTCCCGGCTAGCAGCTTCCCTGTGGCGGGGAAGTGCAAACGTACACGTTTTCGGCCGAAAACGCGTTTTCCGGCGAAAACGCACACCACGGCTCTTTCTGAGAAAAAGCAAGCACGGAGGACGAGAACCGCTTTTGCCCTGCGTAGCGTTCCGGGCAGCGGGTAGAACCAGGCAGAGAATTCCCGGGTAGCAGCTTCCCTGTGGCGGGGAAGTGCAAACGTACACGTTTTCGGCCGAAAACGCGTTTTTCGGCGAAAACGCACACCACGGCTCTTTCTGAGAAAAAGCAAGCACGGAGGACAAGAATCGCTTTTGCCCTGCGTAGCGTTCCGGGCAGTGGGTAAAACCAGGCAGAGAATTCCCGGCTAGCAGCTTCCCTGTGGCGGGGAAGTGCAAACGTACACGTTTTCGGCCGTAAACGCGTTTTCAAGCGAAAAAGCACACCAAGGCTCTTTCTGAGAAAAAGCAAGCACGGAGGACAAGAATCCCTTTTGCCCTGCGTAGCGTTCCGGGCAGCGGGTAAAACCAGTCAGAGAATTCCCGGCTAGCAGCTTCCCTGTGGCGGGGAAGTGCAAACGTACACGTTTTCGGTCGAAAACGCGTTTTCAAGCGAAAACGCACACCACGGCTCTTTCTGAGAAAAAGCAAGCACGGAGGACGAGAATCTCTTTTGCCCTGCGTAGCGTTCCGGGCAGCGGGTAAAACCAGGCAGAGAATTCCCGGCTAGCAGCTTCCCTGAGGCGGGGAAGTGCAAACGTACACGTTTTCTGCCGAAAACGCGTTTTCAAGCGAAAACGCACACCAAGACTCTTTCTGAGAAAAAGCAAGCACGGAGGACAAGAATCGCTTTTGCCCTGCGTAGCGTTCCGGGCAGCGGGTAAAACCAGGCAGAGAATTCCCGGCTAGCAGCTTCCCTGTGGCGGGGAAGTGCAAACGTACAAGTTTTCGGCCGAAAACGCGTTTTCAAGCGAAAACGCACACCAAGGCTCTTTCTGAGAAAAAGCAAGCACGGAGGACGAGAATCGCTTTTGCCCTGCGTAGCGTTCCGGGCAGCGGGTAAAACCAGGCAGAGAATTCCCGGCTAGCAGCTTCCCTGTGGCGGGGAAGTGCAAACATACACGTTTTCGGCCGAAAACACGTTTTCAAGCGAAAACGCACACCACGGCTCTTTCTGAGAAAAAGCAAGCACGGAGGACGAGAATCGCTTTTGCCCTGCGTAGCGTTCCGGGCAGCGGGTAAAACCAGGCAGAGAATTCCCGGCTAGCAGCTTCCCTGTGGCGGGGAAGTGCAAACATACACGTTTTCGGCCGAAAACACGTTTTCAAGCGAAAACGCACACCAAGGCTCTTTCTGAGAAAAAGCAAGCACGGAGGACGAGAATCGCTTTTGCCCTGCGTAGCGTTCCGGGCAGCGGGTAAAACCAGGCAGAGAATTCCCGGCTAGCAGCTTCCCTGTGGCGGGGAAGTGCAAACGTACACGTTTTCTGCCGAAAACGCGTTTTCAAGCGAAAACGCACACCAAGGCTCTTTCTGAGAAAAAGCAAGCAAGGAGGACGAGAATCGCTTTTGCCCTGCGTAGCGTTCCGGGCAGCGGGTAAAACCAGGCAGAAAATTCCTGGCTAGCAGCTTCCCTGTGGCGGGGAAGTGCAAACGTACACGTTTTCGGCCGAAAACGTGTTTTCAAGCGAAAACGCACACCACGGCTCTTTCTGAGAAAAAGCAAGCACGGCGGACGAGAATCGCTTTTGCCCTGCGTAGCGTTCCGGGCAGCGGGTAGAACCAGGCAGAGAATTCCCGGCTAGCAGCTTCCCTGTGGCGGGGAAGTGCAAACGTACACGTTTTCGGCCGTAAACGCGTTTTCAAGCGAAAACGCACACCAAGGCTCTTTCTGAGAAAAAGCAAGCACGGAGGAAGAGAATCTCTTTTGCCCTGCGTAGCGTTCCGGGCAGCGGGTAAAACCAGGCAGAGAATTCCCGGCTAGCAGCTTCCCTGTGGCGGGGAAGTGCAAACGTACACGTTTTCTGCCGAAAACGCGTTTTCAAGCGAAAACGCACACCAAGGCTCTTTCTGAGAAAAAGCAAGCACGGAGGACGAGAATCGCTTTTGCCCTGCGTAGCGTTCCGGGCAGCTGGTAAAACCAGGCAGAGAATTCCCGGCTAGCAGCTTCCCTGTGGCGGGGAAGTGCAAACGTACACGTTTTCGGCCGATAAAGCGTTTTCAAGCGAAAACGCACACCAAGGCTCTTTCTGAGAAAAAGCAAGCATGGAGGACGAAAATCGCTTTTGCCCTGCGTAGCGTTCCGGGCAGCGGGTAGAACCAGGCAGAGAATTCCCGGCTAGCAGCTTCCCTGTGGCGGGGAAGTGCAAACGTACACGTTTTCGGCCGAAAACGCGTTTGCCGGCGAAAACGCACACCACGGCTCTTTCTGAGAAAAAGCAAGCACGGAGGACGAGAACCGCTTTTGCCCTGCGTAGCGTTCCGGGCAGCGGGTAGAACCAGGCAGAGAATTCCCGGCTAGCAGCTTCCCTGTGGCGGGGAAGTGCAAACGTACACGTTTTCGGCCGAAAACGCGTTTGCCGGCGAAAACGCACACCACGGCTCTTTCTGAGAAAAAGCAAGCACGGAGGACGAGAACCGCTTTTGCCCTGCGTAGCGTTCCGGGCAGCGGGTAGAACCAGGCAGAGAATTCCCGGCTAGCAGCTTCCCTGTGGCGGGGAAGTGCAAACGTACACGTTTTCGGCCGAAAACGCGTTTTCCGGCGAAAACGCACACCACGGCTCTTTCTGAGAAAAAGCAAGCACGGAGGACGAGAACCGCTTTTGCCCTGCGTAGCGTTCCGGGCAGCGGGTAGAACCAGGCAGAGAATTCCCGGCTAGCAGCTTCCCTGTGGCGGGGAAGTGCAAACGTACACGTTTTCGGCCGAAAACGCGTTTTCCGGCGAAAACGCACACCACGGCTCTTTCTGAGAAAAAGCAAGCACGGAGGACGAGAACCGCTTTTGCCCTGCGTAGCGTTCCGGGCAGCGGGTAGAACCAGGCAGAGAATTCCCGGCTAGCAGCTTCCCTGTGGCGGGGAAGTGCAAACGTACACGTTTTCGGCCGAAAACGCGTTTTCCGGCGAAAACGCACACCACGGCTCTTTCTGAGAAAAAGCAAGCACGGAGGACGAGAACCGCTTTTGCCCTGCGTAGCGTTCCGGGCAGCGGGTAGAACCAGGCAGAGAATTCCCGGCTAGCAGCTTCCCTGTGGCGGGGAAGTGCAAACGTACACGTTTTCGGCCGAAAACGCGTTTTCCGGCGAAAACGCACACCACGGCTCTTTCTGAGAAAAAGCAAGCACGGAGGACGAGAACCGCTTTTGCCCTGCGTAGCGTTCCGGGCAGCGGGTAGAACCAGGCAGAGAATTCCCGGGTAGCAGCTTCCCTGTGGCGGGGAAGTGCAAACGTACACGTTTTCGGCCGAAAACGCGTTTTTCGGCGAAAACGCACACCACGGCTCTTTCTGAGAAAAAGCAAGCACGGAGGACAAGAATCGCTTTTGCCCTGCGTAGCGGTCCGGGCAGTGGGTAAAACCAGGCAGAGAATTCCCGGCTAGCAGCTTCCCTGTGGCGGGGAAGTGCAAACGTACACGTTTTCGGCCGTAAACGCGTTTTCAAGCGAAAAAGCACACCAAGGCTCTTTCTGAGAAAAAGCAAGCACGGAGGACAAGAATCCCTTTTGCCCTGCGTAGCGTTCCGGGCAGCGGGTAAAACCAGTCAGAGAATTCCCGGCTAGCAGCTTCCCTGTGGCGGGGAAGTGCAAACGTACACGTTTTCGGTCGAAAACGCGTTTTCAAGCGAAAACGCACACCACGGCTCTTTCTGAGAAAAAGCAAGCACGGAGGACGAGAATCTCTTTTGCCCTGCGTAGCGTTCCGGGCAGCGGGTAAAACCAGGCAGAGAATTCCCGGCTAGCAGCTTCCCTGAGGCGGGGAAGTGCAAACGTACACGTTTTCGGTCGAAAACGCGTTTTCAAGCGAAAACGCACACCAAGACTCTTTCTGAGAAAAAGCAAGCACGGATTACAAGAATCGCTTTTGCCCTGCGTAGCGTTCCGGGCAGCGGGTAAAACCAGGCAGAGAATTCCCGGCTAGCAGCTTCCCTGTGGCGGGGAAGTGCAAACGTACACGTTTTCGGCCGAAAACGCGTTTTCAAGCGAAAACGCACACCAAGGCTCTTTCTGAGAAAAAGCAAGCACGGAGGACGAGAATCGCTTTTGCCCTGCGTAGCGTTCCGGGCAGCGGGTAAAACCAGGCAGAAAATTCCTGGCTAGCAGCTTCCCTGTGGCGGGGAAGTGCAAACGTACACGTTTTCGGCCGAAAACGTGTTTTCAAGCGAAAACGCACACCACGGCTCTTTCTGAGAAAAAGCAAGCACGGCGGACGAGAATCGCTTTTGCCCTGCGTAGCGTTCCGGGCAGCGGGTAGAACCAGGCAGAGAATTCCCGGCTAGCAGCTTCCCTGTGGCGGGGAAGTGCAAACGTACACGTTTTCGGCCGTAAACGCGTTTTCAAGCGAAAACGCACACCAAGGCTCTTTCTGAGAAAAAGCAAGCACGGAGGAAGAGAATCTCTTTTGCCCTGCGTAGCGTTCCGGGCAGCGGGTAAAACCAGGCAGAGAATTCCCGGCTAGCAGCTTCCCTGTGGCGGGGAAGTGCAAACGTACACGTTTTCTGCCGAAAACGCGTTTTCCGGCGAAAACGCACACCACGGCTCTTTCTGAGAAAAAGCAAGCACGGAGGACGAGAACCGCTTTTGCCCTGCGTAGCGTTCCGGGCAGCGGGTAGAACCAGGCAGAGAATTCCCGGCTAGCAGCTTCCCTGTGGCGGGGAAGCGCAAACGTACACGTTTTCAGCCGAAAACGCGTTTTCCGGCGAAAACGCACACCACGGCTCTTTCTGAGAAAAAGCAAGCACGGAGGACGAGAACCGCTTTTGCCCTGCGTAGCGTTCCGGGCAGCGGGTAGAACCAGGCAGAGAATTCCCGGCTAGCAGCTTCCCTGTGGCGGGGAAGTGCAAACGTACACGTTTTCGGCCGAAAACGCGTTTGCCGGCGAAAACGCACACCACGGCTCTTTCTGAGAAAAAGCAAGCACGGAGGACGAGAACCGCTTTTGCCCTGCGTAGCGTTCCGGGCAGCGGGTAGAACCAGGCAGAGAATTCCCGGGTAGCAGCTTCCCTGTGGCGGGGAAGTGCAAACGTACACGTTTTCGGCCGAAAACGCGTTTTTCGGCGAAAACGCACACCACGGCTCTTTCTGAGAAAAAGCAAGCACGGAGGACAAGAATCGCTTTTGCCCTGCGTAGCGTTCCGGGCAGTGGGTAAAACCAGGCAGAGAATTCCCGGCTAGCAGCTTCCCTGTGGCGGGGAAGTGCAAACGTACACGTTTTCGGCCGTAAACGCGTTTTCAAGCGAAAAAGCACACCAAGGCTCTTTCTGAGAAAAAGCAAGCACGGAGGACAAGAATCCCTTTTGCCCTGCGTAGCGTTCCGGGCAGCGGGTAAAACCAGTCAGAGAATTCCCGGCTAGCAGCTTCCCCGTGGCTGGGAAGTGCAAACGTACACGTTTTCGGTCGAAAACGCGTTTTCAAGCGAAAACGCACACCACGGCTCTTTCTGAGAAAAAGCAAGCACGGAGGACAAGAATCGCTTTTGCCCTGCGTAGCGGTCCGGGCAGTGGGTAAAACCAGGCAGAGAATTCCCGGCTAGCAGCTTCCCTGTGGCGGGGAAGTGCAAACGTACACGTTTTCGGCCGTAAACGCGTTTTCAAGCGAAAAAGCACACCAAGGCTCTTTCTGAGAAAAAGCAAGCACGGAGGACAAGAATCCCTTTTGCCCTGCGTAGCGTTCCGGGCAGCGGGTAAAACCAGTCAGAGAATTCCCGGCTAGCAGCTTCCCTGTGGCGGGGAAGTGCAAACGTACACGTTTTCGGTCGAAAACGCGTTTTCAAGCGAAAACGCACACCACGGCTCTTTCTGAGAAAAAGCAAGCACGGAGGACGAGAATCTCTTTTGCCCTGCGTAGCGTTCCGGGCAGCGGGTAAAACCAGGCAGAGAATTCCCGGCTAGCAGCTTCCCTGAGGCGGGGAAGTGCAAACGTACACGTTTTCGGTCGAAAACGCGTTTTCAAGCGAAAACGCACACCAAGACTCTTTCTGAGAAAAAGCAAGCACGGATTACAAGAATCGCTTTTGCCCTGCGTAGCGTTCCGGGCAGCGGGTAAAACCAGGCAGAGAATTCCCGGCTAGCAGCTTCCCTGTGGCGGGGAAGTGCAAACGTACACGTTTTCGGCCGAAAACGCGTTTTCAAGCGAAAACGCACACCAAGGCTCTTTCTGAGAAAAAGCAAGCACGGAGGACGAGAATCGCTTTTGCCCTGCGTAGCGTTCCGGGCAGCGGGTAAAACCAGGCAGAAAATTCCTGGCTAGCAGCTTCCCTGTGGCGGGGAAGTGCAAACGTACACGTTTTCGGCCGAAAACGTGTTTTCAAGCGAAAACGCACACCACGGCTCTTTCTGAGAAAAAGCAAGCACGGCGGACGAGAATCGCTTTTGCCCTGCGTAGCGTTCCGGGCAGCGGGTAGAACCAGGCAGAGAATTCCCGGCTAGCAGCTTCCCTGTGGCGGGGAAGTGCAAACGTACACGTTTTCGGCCGTAAACGCGTTTTCAAGCGAAAACGCACACCAAGGCTCTTTCTGAGAAAAAGCAAGCACGGAGGAAGAGAATCTCTTTTGCCCTGCGTAGCGTTCCGGGCAGCGGGTAAAACCAGGCAGAGAATTCCCGGCTAGCAGCTTCCCTGTGGCGGGGAAGTGCAAACGTACACGTTTTCTGCCGAAAACGCGTTTTCCGGCGAAAACGCACACCACGGCTCTTTCTGAGAAAAAGCAAGCACGGAGGACGAGAACCGCTTTTGCCCTGCGTAGCGTTCCGGGCAGCGGGTAGAACCAGGCAGAGAATTCCCGGCTAGCAGCTTCCCTGTGGCGGGGAAGTGCAAACGTACACGTTTTCGGCCGAAAACGCGTTTTCCGGCGAAAACGCACACCACGGCTCTTTCTGAGAAAAAGCAAGCACGGAGGACGAGAACCGCTTTTGCCCTGCGTAGCGTTCCGGGCAGCGGGTAGAACCAGGCAGAGAATTCCCGGCTAGCAGCTTCCCTGTGGCGGGGAAGTGCAAACGTACACGTTTTCGGCCGAAAACGCGTTTGCCGGCGAAAACGCACACCACGGCTCTTTCTGAGAAAAAGCAAGCACGGAGGACGAGAACCGCTTTTGCCCTGCGTAGCGTTCCGGGCAGCGGGTAGAACCAGGCAGAGAATTCCCGGGTAGCAGCTTCCCTGTGGCGGGGAAGTGCAAACGTACACGTTTTCGGCCGAAAACGCGTTTTTCGGCGAAAACGCACACCACGGCTCTTTCTGAGAAAAAGCAAGCACGGAGGACAAGAATCGCTTTTGCCCTGCGTAGCGTTCCGGGCAGTGGGTAAAACCAGGCAGAGAATTCCCGGCTAGCAGCTTCCCTGTGGCGGGGAAGTGCAAACGTACACGTTTTCGGCCGTAAACGCGTTTTCAAGCGAAAAAGCACACCAAGGCTCTTTCTGAGAAAAAGCAAGCACGGAGGACAAGAATCCCTTTTGCCCTGCGTAGCGTTCCGGGCAGCGGGTAAAACCAGTCAGAGAATTCCCGGCTAGCAGCTTCCCCGTGGCTGGGAAGTGCAAACGTACACGTTTTCGGTCGAAAACGCGTTTTCAAGCGAAAACGCACACCACGGCTCTTTCTGAGAAAAAGCAAGCACGGAGGACGAGAATCTCTTTTGCCCTGCGTAGCGTTCCGGGCAGCGGGTAAAACCAGGCAGAGAATTCCCGGCTAGCAGCTTCCCTGAGGCGGGGAAGTGCAAACGTACACGTTTTCTGCCGAAAACGCGTTTTCAAGCGAAAACGCACACCAAGACTCTTTCTGAGAAAAAGCAAGCACGGAGGACAAGAATCGCTTTTGCCCTGCGTAGCGTTCCGGGCAGCGGGTAAAACCAGGCAGAGAATTCCCGGCTAGCAGCTTCCCTGTGGCGGGGAAGTGCAAACGTACAAGTTTTCGGCCGAAAACGCGTTTTCAAGCGAAAACGCACACCACGGCTCTTTCTGAGAAAAAGCAAGCACGGAGGACGAGAATCGCTTTTGCCCTGCGTAGCGTTCCGGGCAGCGGGTAAAACCAGGCAGAGAATTCCCGGCTAGCAGCTTCCCTGTGGCGGGGAAGTGCAAACATACACGTTTTCGGCCGAAAACACGTTTTCAAGCGAAAACGCACACCAAGGCTCTTTCTGAGAAAAAGCAAGCACGGAGGACGAGAATCGCTTTTGCCCTGCGTAGCGTTCCGGGCAGCGGGTAAAACCAGGCAGAGAATTCCCGGCTAGCAGCTTCCCTGTGGCGGGGAAGTGCAAACGTACACGTTTTCTGCCGAAAACGCGTTTTCAAGCGAAAACGCACACCAAGGCTCTTTCTGAGAAAAAGCAAGCACGGAGGACGAGAATCGCTTTTGCCCTGCGTAGCGTTCCGGGCAGCGGGTAAAACCAGGCAGAAAATTCCTGGCTAGCAGCTTCCCTGTGGCGGGGAAGTGCAAACGTACACGTTTTCGGCCGAAAACGTGTTTTCAAGCGAAAACGCACACCACGGCTCTTTCTGAGAAAAAGCAAGCACGGCGGACGAGAATCGCTTTTGCCCTGCGTAGCGTTCCGGGCAGCGGGTAGAACCAGGCAGAGAATTCCCGGCTAGCAGCTTCCCTGTGGCGGGGAAGTGCAAACGTACACGTTTTCGGCCGTAAACGCGTTTTCAAGCGAAAACGCACACCAAGGCTCTTTCTGAGAAAAAGCAAGCACGGAGGAAGAGAATCTCTTTTGCCCTGCGTAGCGTTCCGGGCAGCGGGTAAAACCAGGCAGAGAATTCCCGGCTAGCAGCTTCCCTGTGGCGGGGAAGTGCAAACGTACACGTTTTCTGCCGAAAACGCGTTTTCAAGCGAAAACGCACACCAAGGCTCTTTCTGAGAAAAAGCAAGCACGGAGGACGAGAATCGCTTTTGCCCTGCGTAGCGTTCCGGGCAGCTGGTAAAACCAGGCAGAGAATTCCCGGCTAGCAGCTTCCCTGTGGCGGGGAAGTGCAAACGTACACGTTTTCGGCCGAAAAAACGTTTTCAAGCGAAAACGCACACCAAGGCTCTTTCTGAGAAAAAGCAAGCATGGAGGACGAAAATCGCTTTTACCCTGCGTAGCGTTCCGGGCAGCGGGTAAAACCAGGCAGAGAATTCCCGGCTAGCAGCTTCTCTGTGGCGGGGAAGTGCAAACGTACACGTTTTCAGCTGAAAAAGCGTTTTCAAGCGAAAACGCACACCACGGCTCTTTCTGAGAAAAAGCAAGCACGGAGGACGAGAACCGCTTTTGCCCTGCGTAGCGTTCCGGGCAGCGGGTAAAACCAGGCAGAGAATTCCCGGCTAGCAGCTTCCCTGTGGCGGGGAAGTGCAAACGTACACGTTTTCGGCCGTAAACGCGTTTTCAAGCGAAAACGCACACCAAGGCTCTTTCTGAGAAAAAGCAAGCACGGAGGAAGAGAATCTCTTTTGCTCTGCGTAGCGTTCCGGGCAGCGGGTAAAACCAGGCAGAGAATTCCCGGCTAGCAGCTTCCCTGTGGCGGGGAAGTGCAAACGTACACGTTTTCGGCCGAAAACGCGTTTTCAAGCGAAAACGCACACCAAGGCTCTTTCTGAGAAAAAGCAAGCACGGAGGACGAGAATCGCTTTTGCCCTGCGTAGCGTTCCGGGCAGCGGGTAAAACCAGGCAGAGAATTCCCGGCTAGCAGCTTCCCTGTGGCGGGGAAGTGCAAACGTACACGTTTTCGGCCGAAAAAGCGTTTTCAAGCGAAAACGCACACCAAGGCTCTTTCTGAGAAAAAGCAAGCATGGAGGACGAGAATCGCTTTTACGCTGCGTAGCGTTCCGGGCAGCGGGTAAAACCAGGCAGAGAATTCCCGGCTAGCAGCTTCTCTGTGGCGGGGAAGTGCAAACGTACACGTTTTCGGCTGAAAAAGCGTTTTCAAGCGAAAACGCACACCACGGCTCTTTCTGAGAAAAAGCAAGCACGGAGGACGAGAACCGCTTTTGCCCTGCGTAGCGTTCCGGGCAGCGGGTAGAACCAGGCAGAGAATTCCCGGCTAGCAGCTTCCCTGTGGCGGGGAAGTGCAAACGTACACGTTTTCGGCCGAAAACGCGTTTGCCGGCGAAAACGCACACCACGGCTCTTTCTGAGAAAAAGCAAGCACGGAGGACGAGAACCGCTTTTGCCCTGCGTAACGTTCCGGGCAGCGGGTAGAACCAGGCAGAGAATTCCCGGCTAGCAGCTTCCCTGTGGCGGGGAAGTGCAAACGTACACGTTTTCGGCCGAAAACGCGTTTTCCGGCGAAAACGCACACCACGGCTCTTTCTGAGAAAAAGCAAGCACGGAGGACGAGAACCGCTTTTGCCCTGCGTAGCGTTCCGGGCAGCGGGTAGAACCAGGCAGAGAATTCCCGACTAGCAGCTTCCCTGTGGCGGGGAAGTGCAAACGTACACGTTTTCGGCCGAAAACGCGTTTTCCAGCGAAAACGCACACCACGGCTCTTTCTGAGAAAAAGCAAGCACGGAGGACGAGAACCGCTTTTGCCCTGCGTAGCGTTCCGGGCAGCGGGTAGAACCAGGCAGAGAATTCCCGGCTAGCAGCTTCCCTGTGGCGGGGAAGTGCAAACGTACACGTTTTCGGCCGAAAACGCGTTTTCCAGCGAAAACGCACACCAAGGCTCTTTCTGAGAAAAAGCAAGCACGGAGGACGAGAACCGCTTTTGCCCTGCGTAGCGTTCCGGGCAGCGGGTAGAACCAGGCAGAGAATTCCCGGCTAGCAGCTTCCCTGTGGCGGGGAAGTGCAAACGTACACGTTTTCGGCCGAAAACGCGTTTTCCGGCGAAAACGCACACCACGGCTCTTTCTGAGAAAAAGCAAGCACGGAGGACGAGAACCGCTTTTGCCCTGCGTAGCGTTCCGGGCAGCGGGTAGAACCAGGCAGAGAATTCCCGGCTAGCAGCTTCCCTGTGGCGGGGAAGTGCAAACGTACACGTTTTCGGCCGAAAACGCGTTTGCCGGCGAAAACGCACACCACGGCTCTTTCTGAGAAAAAGCAAGCACGGAGGACGAGAACCGCTTTTGCCCTGCGTAGCGTTCCGGGCAGCGGGTAGAACCAGGCAGAGAATTCCCGGCTAGCAGCTTCCCTGTGGCGGGGAAGTGCAAACGTACACGTTTTCGGCCGAAAACGCGTTTGCCGGCGAAAACGCACACCACGGCTCTTTCTGAGAAAAAGCAAGCACGGAGGACGAGAACCGCTTTTGCCCTGCGTAGCGTTCCGGGCAGCGGGTAGAACCAGGCAGAGAATTCCCGGCTAGCAGCTTCCCTGTGGCGGGGAAGTGCAAACGTACACGTTTTCGGCCGAAAACGCGTTTGCCGGCGAAAACGCACACCACGGCTCTTTCTGAGAAAAAGCAAGCACGGAGGACGAGAACCGCTTTTGCCCTGCGTAGCGTTCCGGGCAGCGGGTAGAACCAGGCAGAGAATTCCCGGCTAGCAGCTTCCCTGTGGCGGGGAAGTGCAAACGTACACGTTTTCGGCCGAAAACGCGTTTTCCGGCGAAAACGCACACCACGGCTCTTTCTGAGAAAAAGCAAGCACGGAGGACGAGAACCGCTTTTGCCCTGCGTAGCGTTCCGGGCAGCGGGTAGAACCAGGCAGAGAATTCCCGGCTAGCAGCTTCCCTGTGGCGGGGAAGTGCAAACGTACACGTTTTCGGCCGAAAACGCGTTTTCCGGCGAAAACGCACACCACGGCTCTTTCTGAGAAAAAGCAAGCACGGAGGACGAGAACCGCTTTTGCCCTGCGTAGCGTTCCGGGCAGCGGGTAGAACCAGGCAGAGAATTCCCGGGTAGCAGCTTCCCTGTGGCGGGGAAGTGCAAACGTACACGTTTTCGGCCGAAAACGCGTTTTTCGGCGAAAACGCACACCACGGCTCTTTCTGAGAAAAAGCAAGCACGGAGGACAAGAATCGCTTTTGCCCTGCGTAGCGTTCCGGGCAGTGGGTAAAACCAGGCAGAGAATTCCCGGCTAGCAGCTTCCCTGTGGCGGGGAAGTGCAAACGTACACGTTTTCGGCCGTAAACGCGTTTTCAAGCGAAAAAGCACACCAAGGCTCTTTCTGAGAAAAAGCAAGCACGGAGGACAAGAATCCCTTTTGCCCTGCGTAGCGTTCCGGGCAGCGGGTAAAACCAGTCAGAGAATTCCCGGCTAGCAGCTTCCCTGTGGCGGGGAAGTGCAAACGTACACGTTTTCGGTCGAAAACGCGTTTTCAAGCGAAAACGCACACCACGGCTCTTTCTGAGAAAAAGCAAGCACGGAGGACGAGAATCTCTTTTGCCCTGCGTAGCGTTCCGGGCAGCGGGTAAAACCAGGCAGAGAATTCCCGGCTAGCAGCTTCCCTGAGGCGGGGAAGTGCAAACGTACACGTTTTCTGCCGAAAACGCGTTTTCAAGCGAAAACGCACACCAAGACTCTTTCTGAGAAAAAGCAAGCACGGAGGACAAGAATCGCTTTTGCCCTGCGTAGCGTTCCGGGCAGCGGGTAAAACCAGGCAGAGAATTCCCGGCTAGCAGCTTCCCTGTGGCGGGGAAGTGCAAACGTACAAGTTTTCGGCCGAAAACGCGTTTTCAAGCGAAAACGCACACCACGGCTCTTTCTGAGAAAAAGCAAGCACGGAGGACGAGAATCGCTTTTGCCCTGCGTAGCGTTCCGGGCAGCGGGTAAAACCAGGCAGAGAATTCCCGGCTAGCAGCTTCCCTGTGGCGGGGAAGTGCAAACATACACGTTTTCGGCCGAAAACACGTTTTCAAGCGAAAACGCACACCAAGGCTCTTTCTGAGAAAAAGCAAGCACGGAGGACGAGAATCGCTTTTG
This sequence comes from Athene noctua, assembly GCF_965140245.1. Taxonomy (NCBI): domain Eukaryota; kingdom Metazoa; phylum Chordata; class Aves; order Strigiformes; family Strigidae; genus Athene; species Athene noctua. The sequence goes on from NC_134077.1 coordinate 41,269,132, forward strand.
CCCTGCGTAGCGTTCCGGGCAGCGGGTAAAACCAGGCAGAGAATTCCCGGCTAGCAGCTTCCCTGTGGCGGGGAAGTGCAAACGTACACGTTTTCTGCCGAAAACGCGTTTTCAAGCGAAAACGCACACCAAGGCTCTTTCTGAGAAAAAGCAAGCACGGAGGACGAGAATCGCTTTTGCCCTGCGTAGCGTTCCGGGCAGCGGGTAAAACCAGGCAGAAAATTCCTGGCTAGCAGCTTCCCTGTGGCGGGGAAGTGCAAACGTACACGTTTTCGGCCGAAAACGTGTTTTCAAGCGAAAACGCACACCACGGCTCTTTCTGAGAAAAAGCAAGCACGGCGGACGAGAATCGCTTTTGCCCTGCGTAGCGTTCCGGGCAGCGGGTAGAACCAGGCAGAGAATTCCCGGCTAGCAGCTTCCCTGTGGCGGGGAAGTGCAAACGTACACGTTTTCGGCCGTAAACGCGTTTTCAAGCGAAAACGCACACCAAGGCTCTTTCTGAGAAAAAGCAAGCACGGAGGAAGAGAATCTCTTTTGCCCTGCGTAGCGTTCCGGGCAGCGGGTAAAACCAGGCAGAGAATTCCCGGCTAGCAGCTTCCCTGTGGCGGGGAAGTGCAAACGTACACGTTTTCGGCCGAAAAAACGTTTTCAAGCGAAAACGCACACCAAGGCTCTTTCTGAGAAAAAGCAAGCATGGAGGACGAAAATCGCTTTTACCCTGCGTAGCGTTCCGGGCAGCGGGTAAAACCAGGCAGAGAATTCCCGGCTAGCAGCTTCTCTGTGGCGGGGAAGTGCAAACGTACACGTTTTCAGCTGAAAAAGCGTTTTCAAGCGAAAACGCACACCACGGCTCTTTCTGAGAAAAAGCAAGCACGGAGGACGAGAACCGCTTTTGCCCTGCGTAGCGTTCCGGGCAGCGGGTAAAACCAGGCAGAGAATTCCCGGCTAGCAGCTTCCCTGTGGCGGGGAAGTGCAAACGTACACGTTTTCGGCCGTAAACGCGTTTTCAAGCGAAAACGCACACCAAGGCTCTTTCTGAGAAAAAGCAAGCACGGAGGAAGAGAATCTCTTTTGCTCTGCGTAGCGTTCCGGGCAGCGGGTAAAACCAGGCAGAGAATTCCCGGCTAGCAGCTTCCCTGTGGCGGGGAAGTGCAAACGTACACGTTTTCGGCCGAAAACGCGTTTTCAAGCGAAAACGCACACCAAGGCTCTTTCTGAGAAAAAGCAAGCACGGAGGACGAGAATCGCTTTTGCCCTGCGTAGCGTTCCGGGCAGCGGGTAAAACCAGGCAGAGAATTCCCGGCTAGCAGCTTCCCTGTGGCGGGGAAGTGCAAACGTACACGTTTTCGGCCGAAAAAGCGTTTTCAAGCGAAAACGCACACCAAGGCTCTTTCTGAGAAAAAGCAAGCATGGAGGACGAGAATCGCTTTTACGCTGCGTAGCGTTCCGGGCAGCGGGTAAAACCAGGCAGAGAATTCCCGGCTAGCAGCTTCTCTGTGGCGGGGAAGTGCAAACGTACACGTTTTCGGCTGAAAAAGCGTTTTCAAGCGAAAACGCACACCACGGCTCTTTCTGAGAAAAAGCAAGCACGGAGGACGAGAACCGCTTTTGCCCTGCGTAGCGTTCCGGGCAGCGGGTAGAACCAGGCAGAGAATTCCCGGCTAGCAGCTTCCCTGTGGCGGGGAAGTGCAAACGTACACGTTTTCGGCCGAAAACGCGTTTGCCGGCGAAAACGCACACCACGGCTCTTTCTGAGAAAAAGCAAGCACGGAGGACGAGAACCGCTTTTGCCCTGCGTAACGTTCCGGGCAGCGGGTAGAACCAGGCAGAGAATTCCCGGCTAGCAGCTTCCCTGTGGCGGGGAAGTGCAAACGTACACGTTTTCGGCCGAAAACGCGTTTTCCGGCGAAAACGCACACCACGGCTCTTTCTGAGAAAAAGCAAGCACGGAGGACGAGAACCGCTTTTGCCCTGCGTAGCGTTCCGGGCAGCGGGTAGAACCAGGCAGAGAATTCCCGACTAGCAGCTTCCCTGTGGCGGGGAAGTGCAAACGTACACGTTTTCGGCCGAAAACGCGTTTTCCAGCGAAAACGCACACCACGGCTCTTTCTGAGAAAAAGCAAGCACGGAGGACGAGAACCGCTTTTGCCCTGCGTAGCGTTCCGGGCAGCGGGTAGAACCAGGCAGAGAATTCCCGGCTAGCAGCTTCCCTGTGGCGGGGAAGTGCAAACGTACACGTTTTCGGCCGAAAACGCGTTTTCCAGCGAAAACGCACACCAAGGCTCTTTCTGAGAAAAAGCAAGCACGGAGGACGAGAACCGCTTTTGCCCTGCGTAGCGTTCCGGGCAGCGGGTAGAACCAGGCAGAGAATTCCCGGCTAGCAGCTTCCCTGTGGCGGGGAAGTGCAAACGTACACGTTTTCGGCCGAAAACGCGTTTTCCGGCGAAAACGCACACCACGGCTCTTTCTGAGAAAAAGCAAGCACGGAGGACGAGAACCGCTTTTGCCCTGCGTAGCGTTCCGGGCAGCGGGTAGAACCAGGCAGAGAATTCCCGGCTAGCAGCTTCCCTGTGGCGGGGAAGTGCAAACGTACACGTTTTCGGCCGAAAACGCGTTTGCCGGCGAAAACGCACACCACGGCTCTTTCTGAGAAAAAGCAAGCACGGAGGACGAGAACCGCTTTTGCCCTGCGTAGCGTTCCGGGCAGCGGGTAGAACCAGGCAGAGAATTCCCGGCTAGCAGCTTCCCTGTGGCGGGGAAGTGCAAACGTACACGTTTTCGGCCGAAAACGCGTTTGCCGGCGAAAACGCACACCACGGCTCTTTCTGAGAAAAAGCAAGCACGGAGGACGAGAACCGCTTTTGCCCTGCGTAGCGTTCCGGGCAGCGGGTAGAACCAGGCAGAGAATTCCCGGCTAGCAGCTTCCCTGTGGCGGGGAAGTGCAAACGTACACGTTTTCGGCCGAAAACGCGTTTGCCGGCGAAAACGCACACCACGGCTCTTTCTGAGAAAAAGCAAGCACGGAGGACGAGAACCGCTTTTGCCCTGCGTAGCGTTCCGGGCAGCGGGTAGAACCAGGCAGAGAATTCCCGGCTAGCAGCTTCCCTGTGGCGGGGAAGTGCAAACGTACACGTTTTCGGCCGAAAACGCGTTTTCCGGCGAAAACGCACACCACGGCTCTTTCTGAGAAAAAGCAAGCACGGAGGACGAGAACCGCTTTTGCCCTGCGTAGCGTTCCGGGCAGCGGGTAGAACCAGGCAGAGAATTCCCGGCTAGCAGCTTCCCTGTGGCGGGGAAGTGCAAACGTACACGTTTTCGGCCGAAAACGCGTTTTCCGGCGAAAACGCACACCACGGCTCTTTCTGAGAAAAAGCAAGCACGGAGGACGAGAACCGCTTTTGCCCTGCGTAGCGTTCCGGGCAGCGGGTAGAACCAGGCAGAGAATTCCCGGGTAGCAGCTTCCCTGTGGCGGGGAAGTGCAAACGTACACGTTTTCGGCCGAAAACGCGTTTTTCGGCGAAAACGCACACCACGGCTCTTTCTGAGAAAAAGCAAGCACGGAGGACAAGAATCGCTTTTGCCCTGCGTAGCGTTCCGGGCAGTGGGTAAAACCAGGCAGAGAATTCCCGGCTAGCAGCTTCCCTGTGGCGGGGAAGTGCAAACGTACACGTTTTCGGCCGTAAACGCGTTTTCAAGCGAAAAAGCACACCAAGGCTCTTTCTGAGAAAAAGCAAGCACGGAGGACAAGAATCCCTTTTGCCCTGCGTAGCGTTCCGGGCAGCGGGTAAAACCAGGCAGAGAATTCCCGGCTAGCAGCTTCCCTGTGGCGGGGAAGTGCAAACGTACACGTTTTCGGTCGAAAACGCGTTTTCAAGCGAAAACGCACACCACGGCTCTTTCTGAGAAAAAGCAAGCACGGAGGACGAGAATCTCTTTTGCCCTGCGTAGCGTTCCGGGCAGCGGGTAAAACCAGGCAGAGAATTCCCGGCTAGCAGCTTCCCTGAGGCGGGGAAGTGCAAACGTACACGTTTTCTGCCGAAAACGCGTTTTCAAGCGAAAACGCACACCAAGGCTCTTTCTGAGAAAAAGCAAGCACGGAGGACAAGAATCGCTTTTGCCCTGCGTAGCGTTCCGGGCAGCGGGTAAAACCAGGCAGAGAATTCCCGGCTAGCAGCTTCCCTGTGGCGGGGAAGTGCAAACGTACAAGTTTTCGGCCGAAAACGCGTTTTCAAGCGAAAACGCACAGCACGGCTCTTTCTGAGAAAAAGCAAGCACGGAGGACGAGAATCGCTTTTGCCCTGCGTAGCGTTCCGGGCAGCGGGTAAAACCAGGCAGAGAATTCCCGGCTAGCAGCTTCCCTGTGGCGGGGAAGTACAAACATACACGTTTTCGGCCGAAAACACGTTTTCAAGCGAAAACGCACACCAAGGCTCTTTCTGAGAAAAAGCAAGCACGGAGGACGAGAATCGCTTTTGCCCTGCGTAGCGTTCCGGGCAGCGGGTAAAACCAGGCAGAGAATTCCCGGCTAGCAGCTTCCCTGTGGCGGGGAAGTGCAAACGTACACGTTTTCGGCCGTAAACGCGTTTTCAAGCGAAAACGCACACCAAGGCTCTTTCTGAGAAAAAGCAAGCACGGAGGAAGAGAATCTCTTTTGCCCTGCGTAGCGTTCCGGGCAGCGGGTAAAACCAGGCAGAGAATTCCCGGCTAGCAGCTTCCCTGTGGCGGGGAAGTGCAAACGTACACGTTTTCGGCCGAAAACGCGTTTTCAAGCGAAAACGCACACCAAGGCTCTTTCTGAGAAAAAGCAAGCACGGAGGACGAGAATCGCTTTTGCCCTGCGTAGCGTTCCGGGCAGCTGGTAAAACCAGGCAGAGAATTCCCGGCTAGCAGCTTCCCTGTGGCGGGGAAGTGCAAACGTACACGTTTTCGGCCGAAAACGCGTTTTCAAGCGAAAACGCACACCAAGGCTCTTTCTGAGAAAAAGCAAGCATGGAGGACGAGAATCGCTTTTACCCTGCGTAGCGTTCCGGGCAGCGGGTAAAACCAGGCAGAGAATTCCCGGCTAGCAGCTTCTCTGTGGCGGGGAAGTGCAAACGTACACGTTTTCGGCTGAAAAAGCGTTTTCAAGCGAAAACGCACACCAAGGCTCTTTCTGAGAAAAAGCAAGCACGGAGGACGAGAATCGCTTTTGCCCTGCGTAGCGTTCCGGGCAGCGGGTAAAACCAGGCAGAGAATTCCCGGCTAGCAGCTTCCCTGTGGCGGGGAAGTGCAAACGTACACGTTTTCGGCCGAAAACGCGTTTTCAAGCGAAAACGCACACCACGGCTCTTTCTGAGAAAAAGCAAGCACGGAGGACGAGAACCGCTTTTGCCCTGCGTAGCGTTCCGGGCAGCGGGTAAAACCAGGCAGAGAATTCCCGGCTAGCAGCTTTCCAGGGGAAGTGCAAACGTACACGTTTTCGGAGAAAAACACTTTTTCTGGAGAAAACGCACACCACGGCTCTTTCTGAGGTAAAGCAAGCACGGAGGAGTAGAATCGGTTTTGCCATGCGTAACATTCCAGGCAGCGGGTAAAACCAGGCAGAGAATTCCCGGCTAGCAGCTTCCCTTTGGCGGGGAAGTGCAAATGTACACGTTTTCGGCCGAAAACGCATTTTCAATCGAAAACGCACACCATGACACTTTCAGAGAAAAAGCGAGCACGGAGGAAAATAATCGCTTTTGGCACGCGTAGCATTCAGGGCAGCGGGTAAAACCAGGCAGAGAATTCCCGGCTAGTAGTTATCCTCTGCCTGGGATATGCAAACGTACACCTTTGCGACCAAAAATGCGTTTTCGAGCAAAAATGCACACGGAGGCTCATTCTGAGAAAAAGCAAGCACGGAGTATGAGAAGCGCTTTTGCCCTGCATAGCGTTCCGGACAGCGGGTAATACGAGGCAGAGAATCCCCGGTTAGCAGCCTCACTGTGGCTGGGAAGTGCAAACGTAAATATTTTTGGGCGAAAACCTGTTTTCGTGCACAAACGCACACTAAGGCTCATTCTGAGAAAAAGCAAACACGGAGTAGGAAATTGCTTTTGCCCTGCATAGCGTTCCAGACAGTGTGTAAAACCAGGCAGAGAATACAGTCTAGCAGCTTCTCTGAGGCTGGGACGTGCAAACGTACACGTTTTTGGCCGAAAAAAGCGTTTTCCGGCGAAAACGGACACCAGTGCTCATTCTGAGAAAAAGCAAGCACAGAGGACAAAAATCCCTTTTGCCCTGCATATCTTTCCTGGCAGCAGGTAAATCCATGTAGGGAATTCACTGCTAGCAGCTTCACTGTAGCTGGGAAGTGCAAACGTAAATGTTTTTGGGCTAAAACGCGATTTCGTGCAAAAACGCACACCACGGCTCTCTCTGAGAAAAAGCAAGCACGGAGGACGAGAACCGCTTTTGCCCTGCGTAGCGTTCCGGGCAGCGGGTAGAACCAGGCAGAGAATTCCCGGCTAGCAGCTTCCCTGTGGCAGGGAACTGCAAACATACACGTTTTTGGCAGAAAAACATTTTCGGGCGAAAGCGCAAACTGAGGTTCATTTTGAGAAAAAGCAAGCACGAAGGACGAGAATCGCTTTTGCCATGCGTAGCGTTCTGGGCAGCGGGTAAAACCAGGTAGAGAATTCCCAGCTAGAATTTTACATGTGGCGCGACGTGCAAAAGTACTAGTTTTCGTCCGAAAACGCTTTTTCCGGCGAAAAGGCACACCACGGCTCTTTCTGAGAATAAGCAAGCATGGAGGACAAGCATCGCTTTTGACCTGCATATCTTTCCTGGCAGCGGGTAAATCCATGTAGGGAATTCACTGCTAGCAGCTTCCCTGTGCCTGGGAAGTGTAAAAGTAAACGTTTTTGGGCGAAAACGTGTTTTCGTACTAAAACGCACACTGAGTCTCATTCTGAAAAAAGCAAGCACGGAGTAGTAAATTGCTTTTGCCCTGCATACCGTTCCGGACAGCGTGTCAAACCAGGCAGAGAATTCAGCCTAGAGGCTTCTTTGTGGCTGGGAAGTGCAAAGGCTCATATTTTCGGCCGAAAAAAAGTTTTCAGGTGAAAAGCACACCACGGCTCTTTCTGAGAAAAAGCAAGCACGGAGGACTAGAATCTCTTTTGCCCTGCGTAGCGTTCTGGGCAATGGGTAACACCAGGCAGAGAATTCCCGGCTAGCAGCTTCCCTGTGGCGGGGAATTGCAAACGTACACGTTTTTTTCCAAAAACGCATTTTCGGGCAAAAACGCACACCAAGGCTCTTTCTGAGAAAAAGCAAGCACGGAGGACGAGAATCGCTTTTTCCCTGCTTAGCGTTCCGGGCAGCGGGTAAAACCAGGCAGAGAATTATCGGCTAGCAGTTATCCTCTGCCTGGGATATGCAAACGTACACGTTTGCGGCCAAAAACGCGTTTTCCTGCGAAAACGCACACCACGGCTCTTTCTGAGGAAAAGCAAACACGGAGGACGAGAATCGCTTTTGCCCTGCGTAGCGTTCCGGGCAGCGGGTAAGACCAGGCAGAGAATTCCTGGCTAGCAACTTCCCTGTGGCTGGGAAGTGTAAAAGTATACGTTTTCGGCCTAAAACGCGTTTTCATGCTAAAACGCACACTGGGGCTCAATCTGATAAAAGCAAGCACGGAGTAGTAAATTGCTTTTGCCCTGCATAACGTTCCGGACAGCATGTCAAACCAGGCAGAGAATTCAGGCTAGAAGCTTCTCTGTGGCTGGGAAGTGCAAAGGCTCACATTTTCGGCCGAAAAAACGTTTTCAGGTGAAAAGCACACCACGGCTCTTTCTGAGAAAAAGCAAGCACGGACGACTAAAATCTCTTTTGCCCTGCGTAGCGTTCCGGGCAGCGGGTAAAACCAGGCAGAGCATTCCCAGCTAGCAGCTTCCCTGTGGCTGGGAAGTGCAAACGTACACGTTTTCAGCCGAAAATGCCTTTTCCGCTGAAAAAGCACACCAAGTCTCATTCTGAGCCAAAGCAAGCACGGAGGACGAGAATCGCTTTTGCCCTGCGTAGCGTTCCGGGCATCGGGTAATACCACGCAGAGAATTCCCGGCTAGAACCTTCTCCGTGGTTGGGAAGTGCAAATGTACACATTTTGGGCCGAAAACATGTGTTCAGGCGTAAAGCACACCAAGGCTCATTGTGAGCCAAAGCAAGCACGGAGGATGTGAATCGCTGTTGTCCTGCATGGCTTTCTGGGCAGCCGTTAAATCCAGGTAGAGAATTCTCGGCTAGCAGCTTCTCTGTGCCTGGCAAGTGCAAACATACACGTTTTCGGCCAAAATCTCATTTTCTCACTGAAAATCTCAACGAGACTGATTCTGAGCCACGATAGGACGCAGCATGATAATCACTTTTGCCCTGGATAGCTTTCCGGTCAGCAAGAAATCTAGGCAGAAAATTCCCATCTAGCAGATTCTCTTTGCCTTGTAATTGCCAGTGTTCTCATTTTTGGCCGAAATTGTGTTTTCTCTCTGAAAAGCACACCAAGCCTGATTCTTAGCCAAATAATAAAGGAGCACGAGAATCGGTGTTGCCCTGGATTGCTTTCCATGTAGCGGGGAAATCAAAGCAGAGAACTCCCTGCTATCAGCTTCTCTGTGCCTGGAAATTTCTAATGTACACATTTTCGGCCAAAATCACGTTTTCTAGCCTCAAAGCACACCAAGGCTGATTCTGAGCCAAAGCAAGCAGGGAGCACAAGAAGCACTGTTCCCCTGCATAGCTTTTTGGGCAGTGGGTAAAACCAGGCAGAGAATTCCCTGCTAGCAGCTTCTCTGTGTCTGGGAACTGCAAATGTGCACGTTTTCAGGCGAGATCACGTTTTCTTGCCAAAAAGCACACCAAGGCTTATTCTGAGCCACAGCAAGCACTTAGCACGGGAATCGTTGTTGCCCTGGATAGCTTTCTGGCCAGCGGGACAATCCAGGCATAGAATTCTCTGTTAGCATTTTCTCTGTGCTTGGGAAGGTCAAACCTACGCATTTCCATGCAAAATCTCATTTTCTCGATGAAAAGTACACCAAGGCTGATCAGGAGCCAATCCAAGCACAGAGCATGGGAATCACTGTTGCCCTGGGTATCTACTGATTTGTCATAATCTCTATGCTTAGAATGTAAATTACAGCAGATGCCTAATTTGTCCTCTCTGCCATCCTTATTTTGAGTCTTGGGTGCAATTAACGTCAGTGATCAGTGTGTCAGTTACGTTATCTCCCCCTGCCATAATTACCTTTTATCTAGTTTCTTCCTATGTTGGCAGACATAGTCATGTTGTCACAGCTCATTGTCTCTACTTCCCATTATTTCTACCTAGGCTTCTGCTTTTTGTCAGGCATATACAATAGCAGATTGTTTCAAGGTCAATTGTTTGTTTCTACCATTATCCTAACAGCTAATTATTTGGTTCTACAGTGTTCCTAATAAAACTGACCTCTAACCTTCTGTGAAGTTTTGAACTCAGCCAGCATCCAGATGCCATGCAGCCAGCCATTCACCTCCCCCACTCTGGTGAATTAGGGGAGGTTCAGAAAGAAGATAATTCATAGGTTGAACAAAAAGAAAGAATTTACTAAATATAACAAGAGAAAAACATTAAAAAGAGTAAGTCCAAAAAGAAACGGCTAAAATGCAGCAGTGACTTACCGAGCATGGTGACTGCCCCCCAACCCCACCCCCCCCCGCCTCCGCCAGCAACAATACGCCCAATGAGCAGACCATGTGGCCTGATGAGCAGACCGAGTTCGCAAGAGGGAGAGAGGACCCACCACCTAAATCCCTGGCCATGACATCACATGTTATGAAATACTCCAATGAAAATTAACTCCATCCTGGTGAAAACCAGGACACCTTTCAACACTTTTTTTAATGATCCAACATCAAATGGATGATGTGGATGATGGTCCATCTATATGAAAGTGCTGCCACGGTCAGTGTGATAGTTTTAAGCCCGGCCGGGACCAGAGACCACGTTGCTATAGTCCCTCCCCCACCCTTGGACACAAGTAGGGCACAAACCCCGGTGTTGAAATAAGACAAGATTTAATACAACAGTGTAATAAAGAATCTAAACCAACAACAAACAGTAATAACAGTAAACAAGACAAAAGATATACAGATGAATACTGCAATGGATACAGACAGCCCACTCCACATGCTCCCCGTGACAAAAGCCACAAAAGAAAGCTTCCCACTCTGCCGTGCTGGACCTAACATCAGCATGGTGTGAATAACCCGGCTGGAGATCCCTTCCCCCTTCTTTGCTGCGGAAACTTAACCCTATCCTAGCTGAACCAGGACATAATCCACCCCTTTATTCTATACCATCTGTGTCATGTCCAGCTGCCATTTAGCAGTTAACAATAACAAAACAACAATTTACAGAGGCACAGCATAATTCACGGCATGTTCTCACCCAGAATTAAGTCCCCCTGTGGTACGCATCAGACCTCTCCATCATCCTGCATCACCCACCAGGTACACCCAGGTCCTTGAGCAAAAGCAATCCCGTGGATGGGTTTGCCTTTACCTTTGCCTGGCGCAGGACTAAACCAGACCATCTTTCCCAATATATTCCTCATGCGCACCACAGGGACTTTATCCCCATCTACAGCACATGGAGGTTTTGACTGAGCCGGGCCAGCTGCATTGGCAGATCCTCTTGTGTTGACTAGCCAGGTGGCCTTTGCTAGATGAATGTCCCAGTCTTTGAAGGTCCCACCTCCCAATGCTTTCAATGCAGTTTTTAACAGTCCATTGTAGCACTCGATCTTCCCAGAGGCTGGTGCATGGTAGGGGATATGGTAGACCCACTGGATGCTGTGTTCTTCTGCCCAGGCATTTATGAGGTTGTTTCAGAAGTGGGTCCCATTGTCTGACTCAATTCTCTCTGGGGTGCCGTGTCGCCACAGGACTTGGGTTTCAAGGCCCAGGATGATGTTTCGGGTGGTGGCGTGGGGCACTGGGTAAGTTTCCAGCCATCCAGTGGTTACTTCCATGATTGCGAGTACATGACACTTCCTTTGACAGAATATGATATTTTGGCATATGATGTTTTTATGGATGATCCATGATCCATGAAATATGAAAAGATATTCACATAAAATATAAAAAGTTATTAAATCTCTTACTGGCTCTTACACCAAATGAGATAGCTGATGGATATATCTCAGTCTGTGTTAAGGACAGACTTCTGGTTTTCCCGCATGTGTTGTATGATGGTACTCAGGATGAGCTGCTCCATCAGCTTCCCGGGCACCGAAGTCAAGCTGACAGGCCTGTAATTTCCCAGATCATCCTTCTGACCCTTCTTATAGATGGGTGTCACACTGGCCAATTTCCAATCTGTTGGGACGTCCCCAGTCAGCCAGGACTGCTGGTAAATGATGGAAAGCAGCTTGGCGAGCACCCCAGCCAGCTCCTTCAGCACCCTTAGGTGTATCCCATCTGGTCCCATAGACTTGTGTGTGTCTGTGTGATGCAGCAGGTCACTGACTGTCTCCTCCTGTATTGTGGGGGGGTCATTCTCCCAGTCTGTCTTCTGGCTGAGGAGGCTGGATTCCCTCAGTACAACTAGTCTTGTTATTAAAGGCTGAGGCAAAGAAGACTTTAAGCACCTCAGCCTTTTTGTTGTTGCTAGTTATCATGTTTCCTCCTGCATCTAGCAGGGGATGGCGGCTCTCCCTGGTCTTTCTTTTTCTGTGGAAGTACTTACGGAAACATTTCTTGTTATCCTTGATTACTGAAGCCAGATTAATTTCCAGATGGGCTTTAGACCTCCTGATTTCCACCCTGCATAACTTCACAGCATCTTTGTAATCATTGTGAGTGTCTAGTAACATCTTCCAAAAGCTGTAAACTCTCCTTTTCTCCCTGAGTTGCAGCCAAAGCTCCCCTTTCAGCCAAGGTGGCCTTCTCTGACTCTGGCTTCTCTTAGAGCACCTGGGGACAGCCTGCTCCTGAGACATTGAGACTTCCTTCTTAAAGAATGTCCAGCCTTCCTGAACTCCTATCAGGATCGTCTCCCAAGATATCCTGTCAAGCAGGTGCCTAAACAAGACAAAGTTCTTTGGAAGTCCAGGATGTCAGTTCTGCTGCCCGTCTCCTGACTTCTCTAAGAATAGACCACTGTATTATTTCATGATCTCTGTGCCCTAGTCAGCCTCCAACCACCACATGCTCCACCAGTCCTTCTCTCTTCACAAAGAGGAGATCCAGCAGGGAACCTTCTCTTGTTGCTTCACTCTTCAGCTTTGTCAGGAAGTTATCTCCCACGCATTCCAGGAATCTCTGGGACTGGTCCCACTCTGCTGTGATGTCTTTCCAGCAGATATCTGGGAAGTTAAAGTCTCTCACAAGAACAAGGGCAAGTGTTTGTGAGATTTTTCCTAAGTGTCTGTAGAATATTTCATCCACCTCTCTGTCCTGGTTGGGGGGGCCTGTAATAGACTCACACTATGATATAGAGTTGATTTTAATCCAAAGACACTTCCCTGTCTTCACTATATTTGTGTTCAAAGCAAGCATAACAGTCCCTATCATACATCTCCACCCCACTGCCTCTCGTTCCTTGTCTAGCCCTTCAAATCTAGTTTAAATCTCTGTCAATGAGTCCAGCTAACTCCTGCCCCAAGATCCTCTTCCCCCTCCGGGATAGGTGCATCCTATCTGATGCCAGAATGTCTGGCATCCTGTATACCAACCCATGATTGAAAAATCCAAAGCCCTGCCAGTAACACCAGTCTTGGAATCACAAGTTCATCTGTTGAGTTCTCCTGTAGTCTTCTTTATCCATCCTCCCAACTGAAGGGATGGAGGAGAACACTACTTGTGCTCCTGACCCATTAACAAGTTTACTCAAGACCGTGAAATCTCTCTTCATTGATTTAGGACTTCTTCTGGTAATGTCATCACTATCTACCTGAAAAATCAAGAGAGGACAGTAGTCCTTGGGTCTCACTAGAGTGGGGAGTTTTGCCATAAGGTCCTTTATCCAGGCCCTAGGGAAGGCAGCAGACTTTCCTATGGAGTGGGTCTTGTCTGCATATGGGGTCTTCAACACCCATCAGAATGGAGTCACCCACTACAACGACCCTTCTGAGGTTCTTTTCAGAACTGGTTTTAATACCTGGTCTAGAATTACCCGGCCTTAGTGGACGTTGGTACTTCCTCATTTGTCTCATTTTCTTCCTCCTTCCTCATTTGTCTCATTTTCTTCCTCCTTCTCTTCTTCATTCAAAAGTTCCAGGGCCCTGAATCTATTGTGAAGGGACACCATGGAATGTGAACAAGGTTGTGAGGAGATTTTCCTGTGTCCCTGGGCAGAGACCTTTTCCAGTCTCCCCCATCTCTCAGGTCCCCTCCTTCTGCATGGTAGCAAAAGGGTGAAAACTTAACCCTATCCTACCTGAACCAGGACACCAACATTGTTGTGAACTGTACTAAGGATTGCATACATTAATGATGTGTATTACCTGTTGAGGAGTTCTCTGTGGTTGCAGCTTGTTCTTCAAACATGTTTTATAAAAGAGAACTCTTTGAGAAGTAGAACTGCTGGAGCTGCCTTGTGCAGCAACACTATGAGCCACAGACAGTGCTTTGGTGAAAAAATATGATTACAGAATTATTAGTTCATACCACGTTTCAGCTACTTTACAGTGAAGGGAAAAAATAGCAGCAGAAATATTCCCTTGTTTGTAAGCAAATGGTCAGAAGCTCTGACTACCAAGCCAGAACACTGGTCCAAGAGGAGCTGAAGCAGTAGAATAGAATAGAATAGAATAGAATAGAATAGAATAGAATAGAATAGAATAGAATAGAATAGAATAGAAGGAAGACTTCAATATTCTAGAATGCACAAGTACACATGAAAGTATGATGTTCCCTGCTTCCAGGAGTCAGTAGTTACTCTTCTGCCCAGTTTAGGGTAGCTGGCTTCTCAGCATTTGTGTCAGACTAGGATAGACCTCCATGCAGGACAATAGTTTGTCTACAGTCCTGTCTCCATTAACTGCAAGATTTCTTTACAGAGTTGCAAAGTGACATCATCCCTGATGGCTGATTGGCAAAGGGCAAATCCAGACAGCAGGAGGTGAGCAATCTGCCATGCAGCCTGCACCTTGTAGTGTCTCCCATTACACTGGACTGACTTCTCACTTTCTTGAACCTCTCAGATGTCAAAACTTGTCTCCTTTGCAGGTCTTCCCCTTAATAGTGTTTTGTGCCTAGCTTGAAATGGAAGTGGATTATATTGTGCAAGTATTTGTAAAATAATTGCACAAACCCCACATTTTCAATTTCAGGAAACTTTTACTTAGGAGTCCTGCAATTGAATTTCACAGGTTTCTTTGATTCTTTCTTGATCTCTTTTATTTAATAGTAGATTTTTACAAACGTTTCAAATCAAAATTGTTGTTGATCTAGAAGCTCTACTTAGTGGTTTCTGAAAATATACAAATGATAAAGATTACTGGTATACTCCTAGAGACATCTAGTTGGAATGGACCTCTGGAGGTGTGTAGTCCAACCCTCTGCTCCAAGTAGGACACACTCATCAGGTTGCTGAGTGCTTTGTACAGGCAAGTCTGGCAAACCTGTGAGGATGGAGACCTGTCTGAGCCTGGTCCCAGGACTGCACCACTCTCATGAGAAAGAAGCTTTTTCCTACGTCCAGCTCCTTTTGCTGCAGCTTGTGCTTGCTCATTTGGAGAAACTTCCATCTTCTCTGCAACACTCCCATTTAGGCAATGAATGACTGCAACCTGACACCGTCCATCTCACCTTTTCTTCTCTATATTAAACAGACACATTTCCCTCAACCTATCATTGTACATCATGTGGTGCCACCCCCAGATTATGTTTAATGTCCCTGCTCTGGACTTGCTCCGGTGTTGACTTTTTTATGTGGCACCCTCACACCAGTTACAGTTATAGATACAGATGCATCCTCACCAGTTCTCTATAGAGGAAGTACTCACTTTCTTTCAGCAGCGGGCTACATTTTTGCTACACAACCCATGCTGCAGTAGGTCTTCATGGGCAGACTATTGAATAATATTCTGTGTCCTGTCCAACATAGTTCCTTTTCTGGCCAGTCATGCCCCAGCTTGCACTGCTGCCTGAGTTTATTCCAGCCCAAGGGCAAAAGCTTTCTGTTTGCCTTGGTTGAATTCCCTTAGGCTTTTATCCATAACTTCTAGGTCACATTCTTCTTTACTCACCTTCACAAACAGTGTGGCCTCCCAAAAGGCTGACCTATCGTGATACAGAAGAGATACTTTTTGTTCGTTTGTGGAATTCTGGTAACCATAGACATCATATACTGTAAGCTTCATGACTATATACTTACCTGTTGGGATTCAAGAGGATTTCTGCAAGAGAATAGACATGTGAGCAAACCTGCATGAGAACAAGACTGATAAGAGCCTCAGCCGAGCAAGAATGTGATAAGGACGTAACCCTGAATGAGGGGGGAGAAACTCGACGAGACAAACAAGCCCCAGTAGGGGTTGGGTAGGAAGAGGAAGTTACACAAGGCAGGAAGCCTGGCAAGGCTGATGTGGCACTTTTTATCCTATCATAAGAAGCTTTAAAGCGCGGGCTAAATTAACTGTCCAATCTTGAGGACTTGTACTGCATGTTATTCACATGTGCAGGAGAACATTATAAAAGGGCTTTCTTAGTTGTAATAAACGGGCATTGCTTGATCACATTGGTTGTGTGTGGGACCAGCTTTCCCGCAAGCGGCGTCCTTGGGTGGGGCCCTCAAGATTGGCACAAAGTCTTCACTGAGGAAGACTCGTCGGAGTGCAGTTTGAGGGGGAGAAATCCGGTTGTGAAGTACAGACACTGCCCCGGTGTCTGAAGGTGAGAAGCAGCGCGCTGTAATTTTAAAAGGGAGAGATAGAGAGAGAGATTGAAGATAAAAGATCTGCGAAAGGCGGCAGCCTGGGAGGAATGGGGTCTACCTTTGCCAAGGACGAACAGGCAATGGTGAAAATCCTCCAGTGTATCCTCTCTATGAGGGGGAATAAATATAAGTTCACTCTGGAAGGTTTAAGATGGAGCCGAGAAAAGGGACTTATATCTACCTGGGAATCTATAGGGAAACAGCTTTGGGATTCGATCAGTGATGGAGGAAAGTCAGCAAAAGGAGTGAGAAGCTGTACCACACTCTAGAAACAAATCCGAGAGACTTTAGGGATCTGAGCGGCATATCATTCTGACAATCTGACTCCGATGCTGGCACCCCTAGTGGCTCCCGTCGCCTTACATCAGAGAAAAAATCCATCTGTTTCATCGATTACGCAGCTGGGATCACGGTGGGCAGCAAGGGCTAAACCAAAAGCTGCGCAGCCGGGAGCTGAGAACACCAGAAGTGCACCTGATGCTGTCACGAAGGAGAATGAGGAGGCATCGGAGGAGTCCGTGGGGTACAGCAGTGGGTGGGGTGTGGAGTATGGAGTTGGCAGCGGCAGCCTGGGGACTCTCCGAGCCCCACCCCCCGCTGCGGAGTGACTGCGTCAGAGCCCGGTACCAAGCGCAAAGCCCTTCCCCCCCCCCCCCCCCCCGACAAAAGTGGCAGTTTTTCACAGAGAAGGTGCTGACGCTGTCATGCAGCAATAGCTTTATATGTTCTTAATGGCGTTTTCATATTTGTAATATTTGGCATTTTATATTGTGTCAGTAATGAGTGTGGGGGACTTCTTTGTGTGGTTGTGTGATTGTTCTGCGTGTATGAGACACAGCCCAGTTGCAGCTGCAGAGTCTTTGGTGCTGCTGTCTGTTTGGGCTGTGTTTTAAGTGTTACATGTACAATACCTGCTCTAACGGGAGGCAGTAATTCTGTGTTAATTGTTGTCTTGAATTTAGGTGCATGCTCTGCTGGGAGAGTGCACCTCTGTACCATCTGCCTGATGGAAATATTGTCAAGAGATCATCTACAATCTTACATGGGTCGTAGATGATGGTTATGAAGAGGAAAATCAGAATTATGGCCTGAACCCCTGTGTTCAGTAACAAAAGGTGTAAAAATTGCTCAGCTTGCTTATTTTACTGCGGCTCCCCCTAACAGTATGCTGAGAAGCCACAATGACTCAGGATTTGGATCAGCAGGTACCCCTTAAATATTTTGGGCTCAGACAGTGACACAAGATTGACTTCTTATAAAATGTACGCTCACTAAAGCTAGAGAATCTATTGAACTGTCAGGCATTTTAGATACTGGTGCGGATGTGACTGTACTATCTGTGAGCAAATTGACTGTTAGCTTAGATAACTTAAGTGCTTTTCAGGGTTGGTGTCACGCTGTAGCAATTCAAAGCAAAGATCTCATTCATGTAAGGGGCCCAGAAAACTGGGTAGCAAATATTCATCCATTTATATTGGAAACCCCTATTACATTTTGAGGTCGTGACTGTATGGCTCAGTGGGGAACTCAAATTGGATCAAATTTGTCTTAATCACCACTGTAGCACAACCCACCCTGAAACCCACCCTGACACTAATCTGGGAAACAGAATCACCTGTGTGGGTGGGTCAGTGGCCCTTGCCAAGGGAAAACTCGTGCCACCTTAATGATTTAGCTCAGGAACAGTTAACTACAGGACATATCGTACCTACTACCAGTCCTTAGAACTCTCCGATGTTTCTTATTTTAAAGAAATGTGGTAGAAAGTTACTTTTACATGATCTCTGACACATTAATGATGCCATGGAGTGTGGCGGACGGAGGAAGCAAGCAGCTGATTCAATGTGAA
This sequence comes from Athene noctua, assembly GCF_965140245.1. Taxonomy (NCBI): domain Eukaryota; kingdom Metazoa; phylum Chordata; class Aves; order Strigiformes; family Strigidae; genus Athene; species Athene noctua. The sequence goes on from NC_134077.1 coordinate 41,286,924, forward strand.
TGATAGAGCAAGCTTCAACTTTATTGAAAGAAATCACACCTTATATAAGCACTCTACAATAATCATGCATACTACTCACAAATCTATTGGATACATGTAAAAGGCTACATTATAATATCCCAGCCCCTTGTGGCATTTCAGGTATGTCACAACATCTTCCCTCTTCTGGCCTGCCTTTTTTCCCAATGTTGTTTACCATCATACTCAAGGCCATTGTGTACCTCAGTTTCTCTCTTTGTTAACATAACAGTCCTTTGTTAGCATAACTGTACCCTGGGTTTTTTCCTTTGTTTACCTCAGATGGCTACAATCAGCTCCTGAAGAGACCCATGGCCTTGCTCTCTGCAAGCCATTCTCCAACAATGGAGGGTAAGGGTACTTTACAACCATGAATGCCCTCTCCAACAACGATTACCTGAAACTGGCACCTTGTAATAACTGATCTAAAGGATTGCTTTTACCATTCCCTTGCATCCGGATGATGCACCTAAATTTGCTTTTTCTGTTCCCACTATTAATGTTAGTGAACCTGCAAAATGATACCACTGGGCTGTTTTACCATAAGACATAAAAAAAGTCCCACCAGGTCGCCCAGGCTTTATATATCATTATAATGCAGCAGAAACACAGATCATGGAAAAGGCTCTTGCTTTAGCTGGAGACTCCCTATCTCAAATGGTGTTGCAGATGGCACTTGAAAAGGTACCAATATCATCACCAGGCAGTACCTGGGCTGGAGAATTTCTGGACAGACTATTGTCCTGAAACAGGTTAAACTTGAAACTGATGTTAAGACTTTAAAAGATCTACAGAAACTGTTAGGAACCGTAAGTTGGATACGGCTATTGTTGAGCCTGGCTGATAATGATCTGCATGGCTTGTTTGATATTTTATGAAGAGATCGTTCACTGACATCACCCAGAGTACTTATAGAGAAAGCAAAACAAGATCTCCACCTCATAGCTAACACCATCTCAAAGAGACAAGCATCACAGGTATACTGCATTCCCCCACAGGACAGGCCAAAATAGAAAGAGCAACTCAAAACTTGAAAGCACTTTTGCAAAGAACAAAATGGGCTAGAGATCTTGGCTCCAGGGCAGCCATATGCTGTGGGATGAAACACTTAGTGAACCTCTTGTTATTATTGAATGGACTATTTTTTGTGACACCAAATGCACAAGACAGTTACTAATTGTCAAGAAATGTTTGCCAAACTGATCATGAAATGTAGGTAGTGCCTACTATTACTTGCTGGTCAGGAACCTGTGTCTATCATTGTTCCGGTTACTATGCACATGTTACAGCAGCTAATACAAATGTCTTCAAGCAAGCACAGCTTTCACATGCATTTTTTTCCACCAGAATGCTAGGGCAATACAAAACCCGTTTTCTTTATCAAGGTATCAGGCTAAAGACATCATTACAACTTGCCCTGAATACTAGAAAGACTCCTTTTCTTCAGCAGTGAAGTGGTATCGACCCTTGGGGACTCACCTCCTCTAATGATAGCAATCTGTTGTCACTCACTTAGCTGCATTTGAAAAGTTAAAATGTGTACATGTGTCTGTTAACACCTTTTCTGGAGCACTGTTTGCATCCTGCCATACAGTGATGTGGCTGGCATTCCTCACTCACTGACTGGACAGGCCATTGTGGAGCATATACCTGGCAAGCTAAAGCATCTGTTACAATAACAAAAAAGGGGAGACGCATGGTATTAATTTACACCTCACAAAAGGCTAAATAAGGCATTATATATCATAAACCTTTTAAACATTCCCCTGTCTCACAGGTGCCACCAATATTGTGTCATTTCTCATCACAGATACCTGATCAACAAGAAGTCCAAAGGAAAGCTCAAGTGTTAACAAAAACCTAGAAAGGGGAAACTGGGAAGGACCATTTTCTTTAATAATCTGGGGAAGAGGTTATGTTTGTGTCTTCACAGGTCACAGTCCCTGGTGATTACTGGTAAGGTGTGCGACCATACCTGAGGTGTGAGAGGCAGCCAGCACTCACAATCCAGTTGTGGGTGCTGTGAGTGCCCCTGTACCAACTGTTTGTAATCTCTTCGACTGATAATTTAAGCAGAATGTCTGGGTAATATTTGCTACTGCAACAGAACAAACTACACTACAGTTGTGTCCTGGGTTGCAGTATATGCTATTACCATTCTCATGAGCTGTCAAAATCAGGTGGGGCAGTGTTTCCTTGCTTCCGTCCGTCCCCCGTCCCCCCCCCTCCAGACTATCTTTTTGCTAATGGCCCATCAGTGCCATGCAGCATGACTCATTATCCCATTGTGAGATGCTCCACCCAGAGGAAGAAAACCAGCATTCCATCCTGGATATAACCTTAGGTTCTGAATACCAGAGACGCTCTCTTTTCCACTGGATTTCCAGAGGACAGGAGCTACTTAGCCACCACTGGACTTTTCTGAGGAAGAGCAGATATTTTTTTCTACGGGATCACTGCTTCAGGGGGACTGCAGCCACCATTCTACCAGACTGCTACCACCACCCTGATTAACAGGGTGTCAGGTTGTATCCTGACTCTGTCAGTTTAACCCAGTGTTATGTACCTTTATAAATTTTTTTCTTATTAAATTGTGTGATGGTTTGACTCTGGCTAAATGCCAGGTATCCACCAAGTCGCTCTATCACTTCCCCCCCCCTTCCCTTTGTTTTCTCAACAGGGTAAAGAGGGGAAAGAAGATAAACTAACCCTTGTGGGTGAAACAAAAGCAGTTTTAATATAGGCAAAGCAAAGCAAAAGTCCGCGCGTGGAAGCAAAAGCAAACAGATTTATTCTCTACTTCCCATGAAGAGGCGATGTCGGGCCTTCTCAGGAAGCAGGGCTCCAATACGCGTAGTAGTTGCCTCGGAGGACCAAGGGTGACCCCACCCCCTTCCTCCTTTCTCCCAGCTTTATACTGAGCAGACGTCATATGGTATGGAATATCCCTTTGGTCGGTCTGGGTCAGCTGTCCTGGCTGTGTCCCCTCCCAAGATCTTGCCCACCCCGTCCCACTGGGGAAAATATCAGAAAGAGCCTTGGTGCTGTGTAAGCACTGCTCAGCAGCAGCCACAACACCAGGGTGCTACCAACACCCTGCCAGCTCCCAGCATAAACCACAGCACCGTGAGGGCTGCTATAGGGGAAAACCAATTCCAGTTCAGCCAGACCCAATATAAATTGTTATTCTGACTTGGTGTCTCCCTCTAGTTTGTTTTCAAACTAGCACATATTTTGGCTCCCAACGTGGGGCCAGGCTGTTCAGAAAAGTCAGAATTACAATTTTGTATTGTAAAAGCCACCTACTCGCTATGATGTTCAGCATGCTTACATGGGTCTTGTACCTAGCTCTCTATATTTTTTCGCACATGGGGAACTATCTGCCGATTTTAATGCTCCTGTGTAGACCAGGGTATGGTATAAAATTTGCTTTATTAGTCTATTATGCCTACTGCATGATAACCTCCAAGACAGTGAACATAATTCGGAATATATACTCAACATTGTCTGCATGTCCTACTTTAGGCTGCTACACCTGGGGCCTCAACAATCATATCCATCTCCTGGGGGGAGGATTAAAGAGTGGTTTTTTTCGAGCTTTTCAGGCCAGACACAGGAGATTTTTGGAAATAGTGAGTTCTGTGTGGATGTTAAGGATGGCATAATCTTCTTGTCAGTTCTTTTTTCTTTTTTCTCTATGACCTGCACTGCGTACACCATGCTTAGGATCAGAGCTATGGCACAGCATCCTCAGGATGAGAGGGAAAAAAAGAGCAGAGCAACAAGCACCATGTCTACACAGACCATCACAGAGGAGAAAGAAACCAGATGCAAGACAACAGTGTCCATGTCTACGCAGACTGACACAGAGGAGGAAAAAAACAAAGGCGCTGAAAGCATCTCCACACAAACCATCACTGAACCAGAACAGCCTAAACTGATTGCAGTTGCCCTCGTGCAGAAGAAGAAATCAAAAAGCAAATCAGTCCGCATAGTGACTGACGAGGATGCAGCAGGACCTTTGCACCCAGCAGAAGAGGCAGAGCCAGAGATCATCACTCGGTCGCTATCCCTGGGTGAGCTGCGTGACTTGTGGAGGGAATTCACCCTCCAGACAAACGAGTCTATCCTGACCTGGCTGCTCCGCATCTGGGACGCTGCAGCCAACGACACGATTCTGGACGGAAGTGAGGCCAGGCAACTGGGATCTCTGTCCCGGGATGTGGTCATTGACCAGGGGATCGGGAGAACCCAAGAAACTCTCAGCCTCTGGCAGCGACTGCTGACAAGTGTAAGGGACAGGTACCTTTGTAAAGAAGACCTCCAGGTGCACCAAGGAAAATGGAGCACAATGGAACAAGGTATCCGGTGCCTGAGGGAATTGGCTGTGCTGGAAATAATTTTCTCAGAAGATGAGAGATTTCCTAAGAGCCCAGATGGTGTCCAGTGCACGTCACAGATGTGGCTGAGGTTCGCACGCCTTGGACCAGAGATGTACTCCCATTACCTGGCAACACTGCAATGGAGGGAAGGCGAGGACAGGGTGGGCGTCTTGGTCAACAAACTGAGATTTTAAGAGGACACTGTCACAGCCCCGTTTTGCACCCATAGAAAAAAGGCTGGCTGAGCAAGACCGAAGCTTGATTGAAGAGGGCCATCAGAAACTGAAAAAGGAACTTTAGGAAGAGATTTACCACATCTTGCCAGAACCAACAAGAGTCTCTGCCATTAGGAGCAGGCATCCCCCAACCAGGGAGAGAGGATACACCCCACGAGGTAATCTCTGGTTTTCCCTTCAGGAACATGGAGAAGACATGAGTAAGTGGGATGGAAAACCCACCTCCTCTTTAGCAGCCTGGGTATGTGAACTAAAAAGAGGGACAACTACAACAAGAAGCTCATCTAGAGTCAACGCAGCTCCAGTCTCTCACGCACAGAATTCCAGACAGTATAGGAATGATAATATGACCGATACTCTTGAAGGGACCTCAGGAGCATATTCATTGGAGGGAAGTAACATGTACCATGACGAGGAATAGAGGGGCCCTGCCTCTAGCCAGGTAGAGGAAAGGGATAATCGGATCTTTTGGACTGTGTGGATCCAATGGCCTGGCACATCTGACCCACAAAAATACACAGCTTTGGTTGACACCGGCGCTCAATGTACTCTGATACCATCAAGGTATGTGGGAGCAGAACCAATTTCTATTTCTGGGGTAACAGGAGGATCCCAGCAGCTGACTGTACTGGAAGCTGAAGTGAGTTTAACTGGGAATGAGTGGCAGAAACACCCCATTGTGACTGGCCCAGAGTCCCTGTGCATTCTCAGCATAGACTATCTCAGAAATGGATATTTCAAAGACCCAAAAGGACATCATTGGGCTTTTGGGATAGCTGCTGTGGAGATAGAAGATATCAGACAACTGAATACATTGCCTGGCCTCTCAGATGACCCCTCTGCCATGGGACTGCTAAGAGTTGAAAAACAACAGGTGCCAATCGCCACAGCAACAGTGCACCGTTGGCAATACCGTACCAACAGAGACTCTGTGGTTCCCGTCCATGAGATGGTTCGTAAACTGGAGAGCCAAGGGGTGGTCAGCAAGGCCCGTTCACCTTTCAACAGCCCTATATGGCCTGTGCGTAAGTCCAGTGGAGAATGGAGACTGACGGTGGATTACCGTGGCCTGAATAAGGTCACGTCACCACTGAGCAGTGCCGTGCCGGGCATGTTGGAACTTTAGTACAAGCTGGAGTCCAAAGCAGCAAAGCGGTACTCCACTATTGACATTGCCAATGCCTTCTTCTCCATTCCTTTGGCAGCAGAATGCAGGCTCCAGTTTGCTTTCACCTGGAGGGGTGTGCAGTACACCTGTAACCGACTGCCCCAGGGGTGGAAGCACAGTCCCACCATTTGCCATGGACTGATCCAGACTGCACTGGAATAGGGTGAGATTCCAGAACATCTGCAATACATGGATGACATCATCATGTGGGGAAACACGGCAAAGGAAGTATTTGAGAAAGGAGAGAGAATCATCCAGATTCTCCTGGAAGCCGGCTTTGCCGTCAAAAGGATCAAAGTCAAGGGACCTGCCCAAGAGATCCAGTTCCTGGGAGTAAAGTGGCAAGATGGACAACGTCAGATTCCCACCGAGGTCATCAATAAAATCACTGTGATGTCTCCATCGACCAGCAAGAAGGAAACACAAGCTTTCCTAGGCGCCATAGGTTTTTGGAGAATGCACATTCCCACTACAGCCAGATCGTGAGCCCTCTCTACCTGCTTACCCGCAAGAAGAACGTTTTCCACTGGGGCCCTGAAGAGCAGCAAGCCTTCGCTCAGATCAAGCAGGAAATTGCTCATGCAATAGCCCTTGGCCCAGTCAGGACAGGACCAGAGGTGAAGAACCTGCTCTACTCTGCAGCCAGGAATAATGGTCCATCCTAGAGCCTCTGGCAGAAGGTGCCTGGTGAGACTCGGGGTCGACCACTGGGCTTCTGAAGCCGAAGCTACAGAGGGTCTGAATCCAACTACACTCCCACAGAGAAGGAAATCTTGACGGCCTATGAAGGAGTTCAAGCTGCCTCAGAGGTAATCGGCACAGAAGCACAACTCCTCCTGGCACCCCAACTACCGGTGCTGGGTTGGATGTTCAAGGGAAAGGTTCCTTCCACGCATCATGCCACTGACACCACATGGAGCAAATGGACTGCTCTCATCACACAGCGTGCCCGTATTGGAAAACTGAATCGCCCTGGGATTCTGGAAATTATAACAAACTGGCCTGAAGGTGTGACTTTTGGATTATCTTTTGAAGAAGAGGAAGAGCAAGTGACTCGTGCTGAGGAAGCCCCACCATATAATGAGCTACCGGAGAGTGAAAGACGCTATGCCCTCTTCACTGATGGTTCCTGCCGAATTGTAGGTGCTAACCAGAAGTGGAAAGCTGCAATATGGAGCCCCACACGATGAGTTGCACAAGCTACTGAGGGACAAGGTGGATCGAGTCAAGTTGCAGAGCTTAAAGCCGTCCAGCTGGCTTTGGATATCGCTGAACGAGAGAAGTGGCTGAGGCTGTATCTCTACACCAACTCATGGATGGTAGCTAATGCTCTGTGGGGATGGCCGGATCGCTGGAGAAAGGCCAACTGGTAACGCAGAGGGAAACCCATCTGGGCCGCTTAGATTTGGCAGGACATCACCACCCGAGTAGAGAAGCTGACCGTGAAGGTTCGACACGTGGATGCGCATGTACCCAAGAGTTGGGCAAATGAAGAGCATAGCAACAGCGAGGAGGTGGACCGAGCTGCCAAGGTGAAAGTGTCTCAGGTGGGTCTGGACTGGCAGCACAAGGGAGAATTATTCCTAGCTTGTTGGGCCCATGATGCCTCTGGTCATCAGGGGAGAGATGCAACCTACTGATGGGCCCATGACCAAGGGGTGGACCTTACCATGGACAGCATCTCACAGGTCATCCACAGTTGTGAGACCTGTGCTGTAATCAAACAGGCCAAGTGGGTGAAGCCTCTGTGTTACGGTGGACGATGGTCTAAGTACAGGTATGGGGAAGCCTGGCAAGTTGACTACATCACCCTTGCCCAAACCTGCCAAGGCAAGCGCTACGTGTTGATCATGGTGGAAGTAACCACTGGATGGTTGGAGATCTACCCTGTGCCTCATGCTACTGCCCGGAACACCATCCTGAACCTGGAAAAGCAAGTCCTGTGGAGACATGGCACCCCTGAGAGGATCGAGTTGGACAACGGGACTCATTTTAAGAACAGCCTCATCAACACCTGGGCCAGAGAACACTGTATCGAATGGATATATCATATCCCTTATCATGCACCAGCTGCCGGGAAAGTTGAACGCTGCAATGGAGTACTTAAAACCACCCTAAAGGCACTTGGTGGGGAGACCTTCAAAAATTGGGAAGTGAATTTAGCAAAGGCCACCTGGATGGTCAATACCCAAGGGTCCATCAATCGAGCTGGTCCCGCCAATCTGAACCCTTGCACACAGTGGATGGAGATAGAGTCCCTGTGGTACACCTGAGAGGTATTTTAGGAAAGACTGTTTGGATTAATCCCATCTCAGGTAAAGGCAAACCCATCCGTGGGATTGTCTTTGCTCAAGGACCTGGTTACACTTGGTGGTGCAGAAAGATGAGAAAACCTATTGTGTAACACAAGGAGACCTAATCTTCGGTAAGAACTGAGTGTAGGGTTTCATTGTGTATATATATGTGGGGGGGCGTGTGTAGAGTTTAAGGAAGGTATTGATTTGGGATGATGTAGATGATAATAGAATAAGGGGTGGATTATGTCCTGGGTTGCATTGTATTCTATTACCATCTTCATGAGCTGTCGAAATCAGGTGGGGCAGTGTTTCCTTGCTTCCCCCGCCCCCCCCGCCTATCTTTCTGCTAATGGCCCATCAGTGCCATGCAGCATGACTCATTATCCCATTGTGAGATGCTCCACCCAGAGGGAGAAAACCAGCATTCCATCCTGGATATAACCTTAGATTCTGAATACCAGAGACGCTCTCTTTTCCGCTGGATTTCCAGAGGACAGGAGCTACTTAGCCACCACTGGACTTTTCTGAGGAAGAGCAGATATTTTTTTCTACGGGATTACTGCTTCAGGGGGACTGCAGCCACCATTCTACCAGACTGCTACCACCACCCTGATTAACAGGGTGTCAGGTTGTATCCTGACTCTGTCAGTTTAACCCAGTGTTATGTACCTTTATAATTTTTTTTTTTCTTATTAAATTGTTATTCTGACTTGGTGTCTCCCTCTAGTTTGTTTTCAAACTAGCACAAGTTGCCAATTCTTTCAAGAGAAAATGTTAACAGTAATTGCAACTCCTTAATGAAATATAGAGGCTTACTAGTCAGTAGTGAAAGATGTATAGATGAAATGTAGTTATTAATAAGGATGAAATGCTGTAAGAATGTGTGTATTCAACTTTCTTCGTTTAGCAATATTAAGAGCTCAAGTGTTTAACATTTCTAGAAACTCCCTTAGTTTTCCCCCGTGAGTGCTGACCAGGCTTGGGGTGGAACCCAACAGGAGGATGAAATCAGATGTACCCGCTCAAAGAAAATTGCCAGTTATTTTGGCCTGTTGATTTAGGGGCTGGACCTGCTTGCAGTGATGTTGGATGCCTCACCTACAGATGGACACATCACGCAGGACTTCCCATTTGCAAGGAAGGGTACTCTAAATTCTCGCTGCATCCAGGGTTCCCTAGCGACTGTGGATCTGAATGTTAGTACTCTTATTAATTAAATGTGCTACCCCGTATTTTCCTTAATGTTTTTTTTTTTTTAGTATTTAGTCAAATCCCTCAAGTATGGGTAGTGAAATTAGCTTACCTTTTTAACTAATACTTGTAACTGCTGTATTGTTTTAGCCTTCTGTAGAACTATTCTAAGCATGCTGTGTTTCTGAAGTTTGTCTAACCCTTGATTGATACAGCTCTCAAACAAGTCTTGCAGGTGCCGCTGCAAAACAAAGAAAGGGGAGATCTGGGAGGCATCAGCCTTATACAACTCTGATACATGGTTGGTATAATCAGACAGTCTAACTAGGATGGCAAAACATGATTCCTTCAGCAGTACCAGTAAATGACACTTGGTTTTATAGTGATGCTTACACAATGAGTTTACATCTTGAAGAAGGAAGAGTATTTAATAATGATATAATGATTAATAATGATTACTAGATGGTTAAAGGATTTGGTTTTATATGGAATAACAGTTTTGATTGTCATTGTAATCTTTTAATGTTGTTAAGCTGTGTGTGGAAGTGTTTTATGAAAACAATGGACCGAACAATAAAATGGGTCTAGATCGCTCAAAAACAAAAAGAGGGATTTGTGGAATGGTTAGAAAACAACGGACATGTTATGAGCAATCCAGACGGAGTGGCCTCACTGTAACAGGCTGTAGATGGTGTGAAGAACACCTGCAAGTCCAAGGGGCTGAGAAACTGTGCGTAGCAACAAGATAAGGAAGCTGAACTGTTGAAAACAAGATGTTTGCTTAGCAGGAGAATGGTGCGTGGACACCACAGCCTTTTGGCAAGGTCAGCTCATTATGAGACTTAAAAAACCCATGGTTGAACCACAAGAGTTAGATTTGTTAGGCTGTATGCCACCCAGCTTTGGTGCAATAGTGTTTAAAGGGAATGGGAAAATAGCTGTCTTATTAGTAAATTGTAATGTACCCCTGACTGTCAGCCTAACAGTGTCACCAAGCAACCCTTCATATACTGGAAACCAACCTGGCGATTACCGTCCCCCAAAATGTCGGTATTCCAATGTTTGGGGTAATAACACAGTGTGATTACGTTTATCTGACCACACTTCCTTGATCTGTGGGGATAGAGTGTGGCCTAGAATTCCCTCCAAACCAATAGGAGGCCCATGTTATTTGGGAAAGTTAACTATTTTTAAGCCAACCATGACTGATCTTTAACAGAATGTTGTTTAATTATACAAAACATCATCGGTCCAAACGACAAGTGTGCCAGCTAGGACCTAGACGTAATGATCTAGTGCAATTTTGGAATAACCTTACAAACATTACTGATTCCCTAGTGTCTCCAGTTGGGACCAAAAAGGCATTACAACTAGTCACACATCTTGCATGTTGGACTGCTAAACAAATGAACTTGACATCAAATATAATAGGTGATTTGGCTACGGATGTTGAGAGTCTTAGACATGCTGTACTTCAAGATAGGGCTGCTATTGATTTTGCTATTAGCACAAGGGCATGGGTGTGAAGAGTTTGAAGGAGTGTGCTGTATGAATTTATCTGGTCATTTGGTATCTATCTATAAGAATCTAAGAAAACTAAAAAGTAACACGAAGAAGTTAACTGTTGTAACATCACCCTTATCAGAATGGTTTGCTTCATTAGGAATCACAGGATGGTTGAAAGAGTTGTTACAAAGGGGAATTGTTGTAATTCTTGTAGTTATCATGCTTGCTGTTATTTTGTGTGCTTAGTTTCTTGTGTTAGACATTCAGTACAAAAGGGCCTTCAAGAAATTTGGATTGCTCAAAACCAAAAAGAGGGATATGTTGGGATTCAAGAGGACTTTTTGCAAGAGAATAGACATGTGAGCAATCCTGAGTGAGAACAAGACTGATAAGAGCCTCAGCCTGAGCAAGAATGTGATAAGGACGTAACCCTGAATGAGGGGGGAGAAACTCGACGAGACAAACAACCCCCAGTAGGGGTTGGGATGGAAGAGGAAGTTACACAAGGCAGGAAGCCTGGCAAGGCTGATGTGGCACTTTTTATCCTATCATAAGAAGGTTTAAAGCGCGGGCTAAGTTAACTGTCCAATCTTGAGGACTTGTACTGCATGCTACTCACGTGTGCAGGAGAACATTATAAAAGGGCTTTCTTAGTTGTAATAAACGGGCATTGCTTAATCACATTGGTCACGTGTGTGCTCAGCTCTCCCTCACTTACCCAAACCTAAGTATCTACAAATGTCCTTCTTAGGGAAGTATCCTGGTTTCAGGTGCGATATAGTTTTCTTCCTAGTAGATGATGGTACAGTGCTGTGTTTTGGATTTAGGATGAGAATAATGTTGATAACACAAATGTTTTAGTTCTTATTAGGTAGCACTTATCCTAAGTTAAGGGTTTTTCAGTTTCCCCTGGTCTGCCAGCAAGCTGATGTACAAGAAGCTGTGAGGGAGCATGACCAGGACAGCTAACCTGAACTAGCCAAAGGGATATTCCATCCCATGGAACATCATGCTCAGCATATAAACTGGAGTTTGCTGGGGGGTAGATCGCTGCTAGGTCATCGGTCAGCAGGTGGTGAGCAATTGCATTGTGCTTCACTTGTCTTTTCTTCATTTATTTCTCTCTTTTATGATATTCCTTTTCTTTACATTTTTTATTTTATTATTATTGTTATTATTTTAGTTATTAAAATGTTCTTTTCTCAACCCACAAGTTTTCCTTTTTTTCTTTTTTTATTCTCCTCCCCATCCCACTGGGAGGGGGGAGGAATGAGTGAGCAACTGTGTGGTGTTTAGTTGCTGACTGGGGTTAGACCACAACAGGAGGAAATAGCTGTCTGTCATGAATACATGGCTTTTAGGAGTTTGTTTACATTATGTGTGTTTTCTTGCATGTGTCCTTTCCCTTTCTGCATTAAAGTGCACTTGACAGATTGTTTTCCATTTCTTGCCATACTCCTGAATTTAGTACGCACCTGCAATTCCATTAATTTATCTGCACACTTCCAAGGCATTTTGTAGCAAAGTAGGTGTGTAGTGACCTGACGGAAGGAAATAACACATTCGTCCTGATAATAAAGTATGTAAACATGCCACACTTGTTTAAAGGAAATAATTTAGAGAGAAATTATGATTCAGAAGAGAATTAGATTTTTATGCTAAGAAATTGATATTTAAAGCAAGATTTTAAAGATGTAGTGCCTGCCATGATTTCCACTCAACAGAAAGGGTCACTTCATTAGAGAATTGTTGATCACATCTGAAAGAGCTTGATTTTACTACAGGCACTTGCAAGGGAATGCTGCACCTGCTAACTAGAAAATGGCGGATTTTAGAAATGCTTCTAACATAGCATGATTTTCCCACTGTACTTTTCTGTGTCATCTTAAAGTGGTTTTCCTTGCTCAGAAAGACTGACTCCAGTTTTAATACCATTGTCCTTTCCCTGGACACACCTGGAAGAAACAGTAGTTTGGAGCCAGAAGGTTTGGGAGAGGGGCATTAAGCAAGCGATAAAAACCCTCTAGACCTCATTTAACATTTTGAAGTGTGGGAGCTGTCTTTTGCTTTTGTTTTGTCCTGGCCAAACTCTACACTCTTAAATTAGCCTCTATGACATGCTAAAGACAGTGGACACTGAAGGGTCGCTGCTGGGAAGAGATTATGTCAGCTCTACCACCTACTGTACTGTATGACAGTGTAGGTGCTGTCCATCAGAGTGGCATTATGTTGGATGAGTTGCTTTTGCAGGAGCTGACAGGGCAGTTACTATGCCACTCTTTTTTTCCTATGTAATCACAAGCCTTCCCTCAAAGAGGCAGTGTACTGTGCAGGCAGGCAGGACATCTAGTAATTGAATGCTTCTGGGTATGGAAGTCACGGGCTGATTTCTGCCTGCAGAAAGTCTACAGGATAGCACGCTTTCCTCAGTACAGCGCAGATGAAAGTCTTTTTGCCATTAATCTTGGGAATGGGCTTATCTGAGGAAATTTTCCCAGATGAAGCCACCAGGGTCTGCACATAGCCATATTCTGGGCAGCTGCTGCCAGAGTAGGATGGGTGTCGTCTGTCCGGAGGTCTCTCGACAGGGGAGGCCTTGCCTCATTTGAGTGAGGCTCATTGCCTGCCTATGTGTCTATGAAGAAAGTCTCAGACCTCTGACAGGCCAAAACCAAAGATACCTTTTTGTCCAGAAGTAATGATTGGGTGTAGCAAAGAGTGAATGTTCACATGAAGTTGCAGGGAGACAGAAAAGGGGTTGTCCTTTGGCACACCTCTGGGTCAATTCCAGGGTAAGACAGCCTTGCACCTGGATCCAGACAGCACAGCTGGTGAAAACAGTACTAACTTAGGCTGCCTGTGTGTTGGACTGTCCGTGGGGTTTTGCAGCTAGCAGTCACTATCTCTTGAGAGTTTGGCCACTGTCTTGGCTGGTCATCCAGCAACTACGTGCATTTTTTTCTCCTACATTCCCCTACATCATGAAGGGGAGAACCTGTCATGGTGCTGCTCCCCTCTTTCCTATGCAAAAGCATGAATTAATGCTTTGCTTTCCTTGCAAGAGCAATCAAGGTTTTATGCACATGAAATAGATGAAAACCAAAGAGAAGGTCAGAATACCCCTCCCTTCAACAGTGTTCCTGAAGTTACACACTACTACACCACAAAAAAGATGCCTATCAGAGGAGCAGAAAAATTGTCACTGATTTACCCTGAGGCTGTGCAGAACCTCTAATAACCTAGTGTCCTGATTCAGCTAGGAAAGGATTAAGTTTTTCCCAAGCAGCAGGAAGGGATCTCCAGCTGGGTTACTCATACCATGCTGACCGTCAGGTCTGGCGTGGTTGTTCAGGAAGCTTTCATTTGTGGCTTTTGTCCAGGGAAGCACGTGCACTGGGCTGGTTGTTTCCTGGTTCAACTAAGATAGGGTTAAGTTTCCCCAGCAGAGAGAGAGGGGGAAGGGATCTCCAGCCGGGTTATTCATACCATGATGACGTCAGGTCCAGGGGCAGGAAACTTTTATTTTTACTTTCTCTTTGGCATTTTGGTGGCGGGGAGCTGCTCCTGTGACCATTTGCTGTATTTCTCTGTATATCGTTTGTCTTGTTCACTGTTATTGATGTTTATTGTTGCTATAATTGCCACTGTTATTGTTCAGATTGTTTATCACAATGTTGTATTAAATTTCTTCTTATTTTAACCCACATTTGTGCCTCACTGCCAGCCCGACCAGCTAAGGGTGGGGGAGGGGCAACAGCAACGTGCTCTCCAGTCCTGGCAGGGCTTAAACCACCACAGCCTTTATTGGCGCCCAACATGGGGCTCGAAGGGCTAAAATAAGAATAAAAAGGGACAGACCCTGACCAGAGTGTGATAGAGCAATCTCTTGGGTATAATATTTCTGTTTGTATTTGTTTGATAGAAAATGTTTGCAATGCTGGCCCACTTGTTTGTGTGGTGGGGCTGGATTACTCCTTATATCCAGTTTATGATCCCTGTGGTGGCATTTGTTATCGGTGGAAAATGTATAAAGGGTCTTGTGTTGTTATAGGGGCTATTGACTGCTTATGCTGCCTTTGTTTTGCTGGGGGGGGGGGGGGGGGGGGGGGGGGCCGGTACCTGTTTGCCGTTTGGGCTTTTGTAAGGGGTCTCACCCCCTCTATGGGTGAGCCAGGGGAAGAGATCCCCTTGGCTTTGGGGAGTTTCAGTTATCCTTGGAACCTGCAGGCCAGTGTGTTTACGGCACAATGCTTTCTGAATGTCTGCCTGATTTTGGTTTTGGCCATGCGGCATTTCTCTAACAATAGCAGTGCCCGGAAACCTGCCCCAAGGTCAGATAATAGTGAGTGGCAAGGGGTGTGGGAAAAGATGGGCAAAGGCCTGAGTCGGTGGGTACCTCCAATGCTCTGGAATTTCACTCCTGAACAAATGCAGAGCCCTGAAAAGCTGATGGAGTGCTTAGAATGGGTGTATTACCAAGAGGGCAAAATCCAGGAGACACAAACCGCCGCAATGTGTTGGGGACTTGCCCATGCCTACCGTGTCCTCTTTAATAACACCCACTCCCCTCAAGGGGAAAAAAAGTCTACAAAACCTGAGAGTGAACTCACTGAAACTGCCTGTCCCCCCGTCCAGATACTGAGTCAGTCTCAGTTGCCTCCACCAGCACAGCGACTGAGCCAGGGAGGCAGCCAGCACCAGTGTCAGTCGCCCCAATACAGAAAACAAAATATACCAGAAAGTCCGTTCACAGAGTGAGGGATGAGGATGAGCCAGGCCCATCACGGGAACAGGAGTAAGGGCCACAGGTGATCCTCCGATCTCTATCCCCGACTGAGCTACGAGATATGCAAAGATATTTCAGTCGCCTGGGAGGCGAGCACATTTGCACCGGGCTGCTCCGATGCTGGGACAATGGAGCCAGTGCTTTTGAAATGGAGGGGAGAGAGACCAAGCAGCTGGGATCTTTGGCCAAGGAGGCTGGCATTGATAGGAAAATAGGGAAGCAGACTCAAACTCTCAGCCTTTGGAAGCAACTCCTGTTCAGTGTAAGGGAGAGGCACCCCTACAAGGATGATATCCTATGTCAGCTAAGCAAATGGACTAACAAGGAGAAAGGCATTCAGAACCTCAGGGAACTGACTGTGTTTGAGATGACCTATGGTGATCTGAATCATGAACAGTCACCCATGGACCCAGATTGGTCCCCTTGCACACACCTGATGTGGCAAAAGTTCCTGAAGAGTGCACCAGAAACACACTCAAAAGCATTGGCAATAGTGTCCTGGTGTGCGGCGGGCGGAGGAAGCAAGCAGCCGATTCAATGTGAATGATAGAGCAAGCTTCAACTTTATTGACAGAAATCACACCTTATATAAGCACTTTACAATAATCATGCATACTACTCACAAATCTATTGGATACATGTAAAAGACTACATTATAATATCCCAGCCCCCTGTGGCATCTCAGACATGTCACAACATCTTCCCTCTTCTGGCCTGCCTCCTTTCCCAAGGTTGTTTTTACCATCAAGGCCATTGTGTACCTCAGTTTCTCTCTTTGTTAACATAACAGTCTGTTGTTTGGCATAACTGTACCCTGGGTTTTTTCCTTTGTTTACCTCAGATGGCTGCAATCAGCTTCTGCAGGGACCCATGGCCTTGCTCTCTGCAAGCCGTTCTCCAACACTGGTGGACAGACACCCACACTCTAACAGTGGATGGAGTGGTTGGCAAGCTCTGGCAATGTGAGGGAAATCTCCCTTCAGCTCAACATTCCCTGGTCTCAGCTGTGGAGGAACAGTCTCAGAGGGCCCAGAAAATGGAAGAGGACATGTCCTACGTTCCACCTCCACGGTCTGATGTCTCAGCCATTAGAAGTAAACGTTTCCCCACCCAAGAGAACGGCAGCAGAAGGTACAGACCACAAGGCACCCTGTGTTTTTTTGTGGATGGACAGCCCACTGCTGCCCTAGCTGCACAAGTAGAGCAGCTGAAAGGGAAGACCATCACAAAAGGGGAGTCCTCCAAGAAGAGCGCAGCTCCAGTGTCCAGTCAGAAATCCCCCAGGCAGAGTAGAATGGCCAACATTATGTCTGACCCTCTTGAGGGGACCAGGAAATCATTCTTACAAGAAGTGAGTGATGATGAGCAGGATTAGAGAGGCCCTGCCTCCCCCCAGGTGGAGGAAAGGGATAATTGGATTTACTGGATAGTGTGGATCCAATGGCCTGGCACATCAGACCCACAAGAGTATAAAGCTTTGGTGGACACTGGCGCACAGTGCACCCTGATGCCATCGAGCTACAGTGGGGTTGAATCCCTCTGCATCTCCGGAGTGACAGGGGGATCCCAACAGCTGACCCTACTGGAAGCTGAAGTGAGCCTGACTGGGAAGCACTGGCATAAGCACCCCATTGTGACTGGCCCAGATGCCCCGTGCATCCTGGGCATAGACTACCTCAGGAGACAGTACTTCAAAGACACAAAAGGGTACCGGTGGGCTTTTGGTGTAGCTACCCTGCAGGAGGTTGAACAGTTGTCCACCTTACCTGGCCTCTCAGAGGATCCCTCAGTGGTGGGGCGGCTTAAGGTTGAGGAGCAGCGAGTGCCGATTGCTACCAGGACGGTGCACTGGCGGCAGTACTGCACACACCGAGATGCCCTGGTCCCCATCCATCAGCTGATCCATCAACTAGAAAGCCAGAAGGTGATCAGCAAAACTCACTCACCCTTCAACAGTCCTATATGGCCAGTGAGAAAGCCTAATGGCGAATGGAGGCTAACTGTGGACTACCGTAGCCTGAATGAAGCTACGCCCGCAATGAGTGCTGCAGTGCCAGATATATGATCGAGCTCCAGTATGAACTGGAGTCGAAGGCAGCCAACTGGTACTCTACGATTGACATTGCTAACGCGTTCTTCTACATCCCGATAGCACCGGAGTGCAGGCCACATTTTGTGTTCATTTGGAGAGACATCCATACACCTGGAATCAATTGCCCTAGGGGTGGAACCACAGCTCCACCATTTGCCGTGAAATGGTCCATACTGCACTGGAGAAAGGTGGGGCTCCAGAACACCTGCAGTACATTGATGACATCATTGTATGGGGGGACACAGCCGAGGAGGTCTTTAAAAAAGGAAAGAAGGTAATTGGAATCTTCCTGAAGGCAAGCTTTGCAATTAATCAAAAGAAAGTTAAGGGGCCTGCAAGGGAAATTCAATTCCTAGGAATAAAATGGCAAGATTGGCGTCGCCACATCCCAAAGGAGGTAATAAACAAGATAACAGCCATGGCCCCACCAACCTCTAAAAACAAGACTCAGTCTTTCATGGGTGCTGTCGGGTTCTGGAGGATGCACATCCCGAACTACAGCCTGATTATGAGCCCTCTCTACCACGTAATCCATCAGAGGAACGATTTTGAATGGAGCCCTGAGCAACAACAATCCTTTGAACAAATTAAGCGGGAGATTGCCCAGGCAGTAGCCCTCGGGCCAGTGCGGGAAGGGCAGGAGGTTAAGAACATGCTCTACACCACAGCTGGGGAGAATGGCCTTACCTGGAGCCTCTGGCAGAGAGCACCTGGAGAAACCCGAGGCCGACCTCTGGGCTTTTGGAGCTGGGGATACAAAGGCTCTGAAGCTAATTATACACCAACTGAGAAGGAGATACTGGCAGCGTACGGAGGAGTTTGGGCTGCCTCAGAAGTGGTTGGCACTGAAACACAGCTCCTCCTGGCACCCCGACTGCCGGTGCTGCGGTGGATATTCAGAGGAAAGGCTTCCTCCACATATCATGCAACCGATGTCACATGGAGTAAATAGGTTTCGTTGATAACACAACAGTCTCCAAAAGGGAATCCCAGCCGCCCAGGGATATTAGAAGTGACCATGAACTGGCCAGAGAGCAAAGATTTCGGGATGTCACCAGAACAGGAGGTGACACGTGCTAAGGAGGCCCCACCATATAACGAGCTGCCAGATGAGGAGAAGCGATATGCCCTTTTCACTGGTGGGACTTGTCGTATTGTAGGAAAACATCGACGGTGGAAGGCTGCTGTATGGAGTCCCACACGACGGGTCACTGAAGCTGCTGAGGGACAGGGTGAATCGAGCCAGTTTGCAGAGGTGAAAGCCGTCCAGCTTGCTTTGGATATTGCTGAGCAGGAAAAGTGGCCAAGGCTCTACCTCTACACCGACTCATGGGCAGTAGCAAATACCCTATGAAAATGGTTGCAGCACTGGAAACAGAACAACTCGCAACATAAGGGTAAAATGGTCTGGGCTTCTGAAGTATGGCAGGACATCGCAGCCCATGTGGAAAACCTTCTTGTGAAGGTTCACCATGTGGATGTCCATGTACCCAAGAGTCGGGCCACTGATGAACATCAACACAACCAGCAGAGAGACAAAGCTGCTAAAATTAGAGTAGTTCAGGTGGACTTGGACTGGCAGCTCAAATGTGAACTGTTCATAGCCTGTTGGACCCATGAGACCTTGGGCCACCAAGGTAGACATGCAACATACAGGTAGGCTCGAGATCGAGGGGTGGACCTCACCATTGACACCATCGCAGAGATCATTCACGGATATGAGACGTGCTGCAATCAAACATGCCAAGTGGGTGAAGCCACAGCGAAATGGAGAGTGATGGCTAAAATATAGATATAGAGTGGCCTGGCAGATCGATTACATCACACTGCCACAGACCCGCCACAGAAAGCACCACGTGCTCACAATGGTGGAAGTAACCCTGGATGTCTGAAAACTTACCCAGCACCCTATGCCACTGGCCGGAACACCATCCTGGGCCTTGAAACCCAAGTCCTGTGGTGACACGGCACCCCAGAGAGAATTGAGTCAGACAATGGGACCCACTTCTGAAACAACCTCATAAATGCTTGGGCAGAAGAACATGGCATCAAGTGGGTTTACCATATCCCTTACCATGCACCAGCCTCTGGGAAGATCGAGTGCTACAATGGACTGTTAAAAACCACATTGAAAGCATTGGGAGGTGGGATCTTCAAAGATTGGGACATGAATCTAGCAAAGGCCACCTGGCTAGTCAACACAAGAGGATTTGCCAATGCAGCTGGCCCGGCTCAGTCAAAACCTCCAGTAGATGGGGATAAAGTCGCTGTGGCGCACATGAGGAATATATTGGGAAAAATGGTCTGGTTTAGTCCTCCGCCAGGCAAAGGTAAAGGCAAACCCATCTACGGGATTGCTTTTGCTCAAGGACCTGGGTGTACCTGGTGGGTGATGCAGGATGATGGAGAGGTCTGATGCGTACCACAGGGGGACTTAATTCTGGGTGAGAACATGCCGTGAATTATGCTGTGCCTTTGTCAATTGTTGTTTTGTTTTTGTTATCTGCTAAATGGCAGCTGGACATGACGCAGATGGTATAGAATAAATGGGTGGATTATATCTTGTTTCAGGTAGAATAGGGTTAAGTGTCTCCCAAGCAGGGGGAAGGGATCTCCAGCCAGGTTATTCATATCATGCTGACATCAGGTCCGGCGCTGCAGCACGGGAAGCTTTCCTTTGTAGCTTTTTTTCGTTAGAAGCACAAAGTGCAAATTAGGGTTTACTGCTTTTTGCCTTTTTCTTCTGAGGCTTTTTTGTTTGATTGTCATTGTTTCCAAACCTGTGTAGCACTGAAGGTGTTGCCAGGGAGCTGGAATTCACAGAACAACCAACACAGCATCCATCACCAACTTTTTTGCAGGACAGAGCCCTTCCCTGCATCATTAGACGTGCTGCAAACTGATCTGTGGAGTTCTTAGATGTAGCTCTAGTTACCTTCATTTTCTCAACATTCTGCAAAGCCCAATGTTTTTATGAAAGTGCACATTGTGCCATTATTCTGGGGTCACTGGAGTTGCTGTGTTTTTTCAACATGGAGCTGTTCACTGATACTTTGTGCATCTTTCTTTCAGTTTGCTTTTCTTCAATTTACAGCCATGTGCCACTCAACAGCTGAAGAAACAGGCTGGTTCATGTGCAAAAACAAATTTTCTGCTTTTAAAGAAAGGACACATTAAACAAGTGCAGCACAATCATACCGGGGACTATTGCAATTTCTCTTGTTAAATTTATGTTTATTGTTAATTTAATATTCATTATATTTGAGGTTTTTCATCATATTTTCTTTTTACTGCATTCTATCATTTTGGTTATTTCAACAGCAGCAACAAAGAAAACAGAAACTGTGTTTTGCCTGCTTGTGGTCATTTCAGTTTGTCTTTCCAACTTCATTCCTCCTTTCCATCCTTCATCTTAATTTCCCATTCCTCCTCTTTCTGCCACCAACTGGAAAAGCTCAAATCTAAATGCCAAATAATTTGGTTTCAGTTTTGGAAAATTAAATAATATACATTTGATGTGGGAATTAAAATGTTGTCTTTTAATTATTTCACATTCTCCAGGCTAGCCACACCAGGCCACTCCCAGACCATTTGGTCTTGATGGAGCCAATCAGACAGTACAGACCCCAAGACCCTGGAGGGGCTTAAGTGTGCTGGGCTGCAGGGGAAGGGGCTGGAAAGAACCCAGTCTTTCCCAAACTTGTGAAGACTTCCCCTGTCTTGGCCTGTGGTGGGGCCATGTTTGATATAAGGGCATAGTGTGAGAAAACTGCTCCAGAAGTGGAGCCCCTCCCACAGTTAGTGACCCTTATTGCTTTATTCTCATGTTCCCCTCTCCTCTCCCCCACAGTCCTAAATCCTCGTGTTCCCTGTCCCTATGTGACACAACTCAGGACTCTGTGGAGACACCCCCTAGGCAGGAAGTGCAGGAAGAGGGAAGTATGATTTTCCCTCAGCCCCATTCTAGATCTCTAGGGATGATACACTGGGGGATCACTCCACTTAAGAATCTCTTTGTCCTGGGGACACAGCTCCATCAACAGGGCCATTTGAGGCTCCGGGTTCAGTCGAATGATGTGATGTAGATACAAAACTATCTGCAACACCAGAGAAGCAGACATAACCCTTGACCATCAGCATGGGTATGGCTGGGAGGAGATCCCCATCTCATGAGAGAGAAGGCTGCGGAGAGGAACACTAGACCCTCCACTTTTCAGGAAGCCCAGGTGCTCTTATAAGTGATCAAGGGTAATTTGCAGATCGAACAGGGTTTTTAATAAAAGGAATGATCTTGCTGCAACAGATCTGAGAACGTCCTGTCTGTCTGGCAAGGGAAAAAGGACTTAAGTGCGAGGCTGCGAGATGTACTGTCTCAAGGCAACTGTTAAACTTCAATCTTATATTCCCATGACAACTGTTGAACTTTTGTCTTTGTTTAGTTTAGACCTTAGTGTAAAAGAGATTAGTTTTGTAATTTACAACTTCACAGCTCCGTATTAACAAATGCACAACCCCCATTGCTATGTGACTGAAAGCCTATTTGCTCAAACCGACAAACCGAGCTTGAAGCTAGCACCAGTCTTAAAGACGTTATAATAACAAAAAGAAGCTGAGAGGCATGCCGAAGATGTCAAAACCAACCTCTGTGAGGATAAAAAGGCTGTGTTACTTGTCAGAATTTGCAAGCCTTGTGTAGAGCTGCGACTTCCCGGCCGCCCAGCACGCTCTTTTTGCTTTCCTACCTTAATAAATGTTTAGTGAGTTTATTTCGGCCTCTAGTAATTTTAATCCAGATATAACAAATTTGGTGCCATGACTCGGATCCAGAAAGCTGACTTGGATTTCAACTCTGGGAAGGCACCTCATTTTTGGATGGTCCCGGAGGAAAATCTGACAGCTCATCTGGATTTTCCGAACTGAGATAGGAAAGCAAAAAAGAAAAGAGAAAGGCGATACTGCAGTTCCCCGTAATTTTTGTGCACGAAGAGACGGATGAAGACTCAGAAGCGAGTAAGTATATTGCAGTTCCGTTTGGTCGGGGATTGGGTACCCAGGGTGCGAGTGACTGAGACGTCCACTGGACTTAGTAGCCCACCAGACGAAGCAAGTGTGGACCTCCTTGTAGTGCGATTCCCATTGTCCGCAAGGGCATGGGCCATGAACAGAGGGAAGCGAGTGAATTTTGTATGAAAGAAGACACTCTCGGAAGATGTGCCAGAAGAAGAGTAAAGCTTCTGGTTTCATGCAGGAGAAGCAGGGTGGTGGTGGGCTCCCCAATATACCCCAAGATAGCCCACTAGGCCTAATGATTCAATATTGGGATGCCTCCCCTTCTCAAAAGGGGAAGTCCAGAGAAATAATGGTCCATTATTGTATGGAAGTATGGGGAGGAAAATAAATAAGAAAGGATTTATATTGGCCTATTTTTGCATCTGCAGTAGCTTTATATGTTCTTAACGGTGTTTCGTATTTATAATATTTGTCATTTTATGTTGTGTGAGTAATAAGTGTAAGGGGCTCCTTTGTGTGATTGAGTGATTTTTTTGCGTGTGTGAAACGCAGCCCAGATGCAGCTGCAGAGTTCTCCGGCAGCCAGGGGAGAAGCCAGGAAAGAATGACAGGGTCCTAGTGCCCGCCCGCTGAGTCATCAGTGCTGCGGTTTGGTCGAGCTCAGGGTTTTAAGTGTCTCAAGTGAAATATCTCCTCCATCAGGAGGCAGTAAAAATGTGTTAATTGTTGTCTTGAATTTAGGTGCATACTCTGCGGGGAGAGTACACCTCTGCACCATCTGCCTGATGAAAATATTGTCAAAAGATCATCTACAACCTTACAGGGGTTGTTTGATTTACCAAAGGTTGTAGATGCTGGATATGAAGAGAAAAATAAAAATTATGGTCTGTACCCCTGTGTTCAGTAATAAAAAAGTAAAAAAATATTCAGCTTGTTAATTTTACTGCGGCTCCCCCTAATCCTATGCCAAGAAGCCGCAATGACTCAGGATTTGGATCAGCAGGCACCCTTTAAATATTTTTGGACTCAGACAGTGACACAAGGTTGACTTCTGGTAAAATGTACTCTCATTAAAGCTAAAAAAATCTGTTGAGCTGACAGGCATTTTAGATATTGGTGCAGATGTGACCATAATATCTGTGAGCAGATTGGCTGTTAGCTCTGGTAACTCAAATGCTTTTCAGGGTTGGCGGTCATGCTGTAACAATTTAAAGCAAAGATCTCATTCATGTAAGGGGCCCAGAAAACTGGGTAGCAAATATTCATCCATTTATATTGGAAACCCCTATTACATTTTGGGGTCATGACTGTATTGCTCAATGGGGAACTCAAATTGGATCAAATTTGTCTTAATCACCACTGCAGCACAACCCACCCTGAAACCCACCCTGACATTAATCTGGGAAACAGAATCACCTGTGTGGGTGGGTCAGTGGCCCTCGCCACTTTAATGATTTAATTCAGGGACAGTTAAGTTTCCTATTTTAAAGAAAAGTGGTAAATTGTGACTTTTACATGATTACCAACATATTAATGATACCATGCAGGACAAAAATACTTTACAATCATGAATGCCCTCCTTAACAATGATTACCTGAAACTGGCATCTTGTAGTAATTGATCTAAAGGTTTGATTTCTTTTATCATTCCCTTGCATCTGAACAATACACCTAAAATTACCCTTTCTATTCCCACTATTAATATTAGTGAACCTGCAAAACAATACCACTGCGTTATTTTACCATAAGACATAAAAATCCCACCAGGTCCCCCAAGCTTTTATATATCCTTATGGCAGCAGAAACACAGGAGATCATGGAAAAGGCTCTTGCTTTAACCAAAGACTCACTATCTCAAATGGTGTTACAAATACCACTTCAAAAGGTACATACATCATCACCAGGCAGTACCTGGGCTGAAGAATTTGTGAACAGATTATTGCCCTGCAACAGCTTAAACTTAAAACTGGTATTAACACTTTAAAATATCTACAGAAACTGTTAGAAACCATAAATTGCTTACAGCCATTGTGAACCTAACTGTGATGAACTGCATAGCTTGTTTGATATTTTATGAAAAGATCCTTCACTGGCGTCACCCAGAGTACTTACAGAGAAGGCAAGACAAGATCTGCACCATATATCTAACACCATCTCAAACAAACAAGCATCACAAGTATACTGCATTCCCTCACGGGACAAGCCATCATAGAAATAACACACCAAACCTTGAAAGTGCTTTTGCAAAAACAAAAAAAGGGAGAGGTCTGAGCTTCACGTCAGCCATATGCTCTGCTGTTTCAGGGGAATGAAAAACACATGCTTTTTTTTTTCACCAGAATGCTAGGGCAATACAAAACCCATTTTCTTTATCAAGGTATCAAGCTAAAAACATCATTACAACTTGCCCTGAATACCAGAAAGACTCCATCTCTTCCACAGTGAAGTGGTGTCGACCCTTGGGGACTCACCTCCTCTAATGACAGCAAATCTGTTGTCACTCACTTAGCTGCATTTGAGATGTTAAAATGTGTACATGTGTCTGTTAACACCTTTTCTGGAGCACTGTTTGCATCCTGCCATACAGTGATGTGACTGACACTCCTCACTCACTGACCAGACATTGGCCATTGTGGAGCATATACCTGGCAAGCTAAAGCATCTGTTACAACAACAAAAAAGGGGAGATGCAGGTATCAATCTAGACCTCACAAAAGGCTAAATAAGACGTTATATGTCATGAACCTTTTAAACATTTCCCCTGTCTCACAGGTGCCACCAATATTGTATCATTTCTCATCACAGATACCAGATCAACAAGAAGTCTAGAGCAAGACTCGTTAACAAAAACCTAGAAAGTAGGAGTGACTGAGAAGGACCATATAATATCTTTCAATAACTTGGGGAAGAGGCTATGTTTGTGTCTCCTCAGGTCTCAGTCTCCAGTGGTCACCAGCAAGGTGTGTGCAACCACACCTGACACGTGAGAGGCAGCCAGCACTCAGAATATAGTTGTAGGTGCTGTAAGTGCCCCTGTGCTGACAGTTTGCGGCCTCTTCGACTGATCATTTAGGCAAAATGTCTGGGTAATGTTTGTTACTGCAACAGAACAAACTACACTATAGTTGCCAATTCTTTTAAGAGAAAATGCTAATAGTAATTGCAACTCCTTAATGAAATACATAGACTTACTAGTCATTAGTAAAAGATGTAGTTTAGATGAAATGTAATTATTAATAAGAATAAAATAGTATAAGAATGTGTGTATTCAACTTTCTTTGTTTAGCAATATTGAGAATTAAAAGCTCAAGTGGTTAACCTTATTAAAAACTCCCTTGGTTTCCCCCCCTAAGTGCTGGCCAGGCTCTGGGTGGAACCCAACAGTAGGATGAAATCAGATGCACCCGCTCAAAAATTGCCAATTATTTTGGCCTGTTGATTTAGAGGCTGGACCTGCTTGCAGTAATGTTGGATGCCTCACGTACAGATGGACGCATCGTATAGGATTTCCTGTCTGCGAGGAAGGGCCCAGAGAATCCTAAAAGAGTGTTTATAGTGCTGCAAGAGGGGGCTGGATTATACAAACTAACAAAAATTCCTCATATTTTTCCCTTTTGCTGTGAGACAGAGACAGATATACCCAAATCACCTGGTATAAAAGACATCCATGGAATACCCTGTTTAAAAACCACCCTACTTCCAGACACTTATACTGGGTTGTTTATCAATGTTTAAAATGTGATAAAAAGTGGTCTTGTATTTCAGTAAAGAGACAACCTTATTGTATGAAATGATGCAATAATTTGACACCTACCAGGGAACAACAGGCTCGAGCAGAAATTTGTAAATTATTTTGTGAATAGAAACTGTCAATACCTGCACTTTGGGAAGTATATGAAGCAGACTGATATAGAATTTTAGGACAGAGTACTATAAGATTTGCCTAGAAATGGGCACAACAACCAAACTGGTGGAAATATATTTGAAAAATAACTAACTCTTTAGGCCTTAGAAATTATTGACAGATAACAGCAACAATTCCCTTGAAGACTACCTGCTGCTGCTGAGAAGATATTGATATCCCTGCAAAAGAGTAGATGAGGAAAGGAAGAGAGGTACTAACAGTGGGGAAATGAAGGCTGTTATCCTTATCCTGATAATAATATTAATTACCACGACTTTAGAAAATGAACATCAACCCTTCAATTGGACCTTAAGTCAATAGGAAGGTCATGTTATATTGAAAAATAATGTTACGGCCGGTACTCCAAGTTTCTTAGTATATCACTGTGATTTAGTGCCCACACAACTATGTCTTAACCAGTGGGTCCACTACTTTTGTCCAAACTCAAACCCAGGCAAAAGTTATTGTAATTTTCCAAATCATTATCACTGTTATTGTGCATATTTGGGTTGTGAGACCCTCATATCAGCATAGACACCAAGTACCCAAGATAGGTTTTTACAGTTAAGATGGGGGCCTGATGGTTGTGGACAACCTTCTCAGATGGACTTTCTTGGAGGAACTGTAGAGGTCAAACCCAGCAAGTGTAATAAAGTATATCTAACAATTTTAAAGCCAGAAGATCCTTCATGGCTAACAAGACACACTTGGGGAATGAGATATTGGAATCCTGGACCTGGAATTGGTAGAGGAGGATTAATATTCATTCAAAAACATGAACTAAAAATGCCACAAGCAGTAGGGCCCAATCAGTTCATCACAAAACAAAAAGGAAAAAAGAAGAAACCAAAAGTAAGAAACTCCACCGCCTCAGTCACCCCAAAGACGTACCTAACCTCTATAAATTAAGTGACAAAAACACCCCAAAATGATGAACCCTTATGGGCTGTAATACAGGCCGCCTATCAAGTGTTAAATGCAACAAATACAAATTTTACCATTTCTTGTTAGTTATGTTATGACATAGAGCCCCCTTTTTATGAAGGAATAGCTGTGTCATCTCCTTTTAATACATCTACTGAGGATAATCCCTTCAGATGTAATTGGAAAAAACGGAAAGTGGGGATTATTCTCCAAGAGGTTAGAGGGAGTGGTTGGTGTATAGGAGAGGTAACAAACAAGAGAGGAACTCTGTGTACCAACCAGACCCAAAACTTTGCACCCAATACTAAATGGATTTTACCTAGTCCTGGGGCATGGCGGGTCTGTTCCATAACCGGATTAACATCGTGTGTGTCCACGACTCTTCTCAAGAAAATTGTCTCAGAATTTTGTATACAGGTTACAGTGGTACCTAGAATCCTCTTACATAAGAAAGAAACTTTATATTTACATTGAAACAATTTAGGACATTAGACCAGCAAAAGAGAACGAATATCTGCAATTACTATAGCTACTCTACTTGGTCTAGGCGTTGCTGGGACCGCCACTGGCATAACCTCCTTGGTGCAACAACAACAAAGTCTAACATCTCTAAGAACTACAATAGATGAAGATTTGGCCCGAGTAGAAAAATCCATTTCTTACTTAGAGAAATCACTGACTTCATTGTTGAAAGTAGTTTTACAAAACCGAAGGGGATTGGATCTCTTATTCTTGCAATAAGGAGGATTATGTGCTGCCCTCGGTGAGGAATGTTACTTTTATGCTGACAGTACTGGAGTGGTAAGAGATTCATTAGCAAAATTAAGAAAGGGATTAAAAAAGAAAAGAAAACAAAACAAAACAGAACAGGAGGCTCAATCCTCCTAGTATGAATCTTGGTTTAATTGGTCACCCTAGCTGTCTACTTTAATTTCTACTTTGGCGGGACCCCTCATAATATTATTAGCTTTGACCTTTGGACCTTGTATCATCAATAAATTTATAACTTTTGTTAATAACAAGTTAGAAAAAGTACAACTAATGGTGATGAAGCAATCCTGAAGAGGAAAGAATGATTTTCCCTCAGCTTCATTCGAGATCTCTAGGGATGATACACTGGGGGATCACTCCACTTAAGAATCTCTTTGTCCTGGGGACACAGCTCCATCAACAGGGCCATTTGAGGCTCCAGGTTCAGTCGAATGATGTGATGTAGATACAAAACTATCTGCAACACCAGAGAAGCAGACATAACCCTTGATTATCAGCATCGGTATGACTGGGAGGAGATCCCCATCTCATGAGAGAGAAGGCTGGGGAGAGGAACACCAGACCCTCCACTTTCCAGGAAGCCCAGGTGCTGTAATTGCTAACCACAACTGAACCCAGGTGTCTTGGCCTCTTTGCCAGCCTCTGGAGACCCTGCTACTCAGTTCCTTAGACACCAAACCCCAGATTCCAACCCCTAGATTCTACTGCGCACCTAGCACTGCTTTGTTGCCCCACATTATGATGTTGTTGATGTCAGGGGGATCACTCTTTTCCAATGCAGCTTGGATTAGTCCATGACAAATGGCAACATTGTGCTCCCACCCCTGGGGCAGTCAATTCCAGGTCTATTGAACATGCCTTTACAAAAAAGCAAACTGTTGTGCTCTGTTGCCAAAGGAATTGAGACAAACGCATCGGCAATATCAGCTGTAGCATACCACTTGTCAGCAAGTGGTAATACAGCAGCACTCAGCAGTGGTGTGACTTCAGGCCACAACAATCCACTGTTAACTTTCACCCTTCATCAGACTTTTGCACAGGTCATATGGACATTAAAGGATAACTGAGACTTGCTGATTGCTCTTCAGCTCTCCAATGGATGAATCGGCTCGTGGATAAGAATCAGGGAGTCTCAACTGGTGCACTGTTGCTGCTGGTGCACTGTCATGGTAGCAATCAGTTCATCAAACCACAATAAGCCCACAACAGACAGCCTTTCTGAGAGGCTAGGCAAGCTAGTTTAATTTTCTCTATATTCATGGTAACTATACCAAAAGCCCCTTTTTGGTCCTTGAGATACGCTGTGCTAAGGTAATCTATGCAAGGATACATGGAGCCTCCAGGACTGGCCCCAATAGGGTGTTTTTGCCACAAACCCTACAGTAAGCCAACAGCGTTAGTAGTATTAAACAGCTCACGTAAGGATGAGCAAGGAGCTTGGGAACCTCTGCAATTAAACCTCCCACATGAATGTCAGATGAGAAAAGGGAGGTGTATTCTGTCATCCTCTCCACAAGATTGCTCACCCAGCACAGTAAGTGGCCATTGTTTGTATTAACATGTTCCCAAGTTCAGGAAAATAAAGATGTATTCAGTACAGCAAGCAAACTCCACAGACACGGGAGCCTGCCAGTTAAGAAATGCTATAGCATGATCAATTTAAAACTCCCATTGTCTCAAGCCATATGTTGGGCACCGAAAAGGACTGTGGTGGGTTGACCTTGTCTGGCTACCAGGTGCCCTCCAAGCAGCTCTATCACTCCCCCTCCTCAACAGGACAAGGGAGAAAATAAGATGAAAAAGATTGTGGGTCAAGATAAAGGCATTTTAATGAAGAAAAGCAAAGGTCATGCATGGAAGCAAAGAAAAGCAAAATGATGTAGTCTCTATTTCTCATGAGCAGGTGATGTCCAGCCACTTCCTGGGAAGTAGGGCCTCAATATACATAGTGGTTGCTTCAGAAGACAAATGCCTTAATCTATTCTCCCACCCTTTCTAGCTTTCATTTGATTGCTAAGCACAACATCATATGGCATGGAACATCCCTTTGGTCAGTTTGGGTCAGCTGTACTGGCTATGTCTCCTCCCAAACTCTTACCTACCCCCAGCCTACTGGCCTTTAGACAGGGTTTGGATAGACAGTGATCCCACCATACAAATAAAAAGCTCTGTAATGGCTGCTAAGGGAAAAGTTAATTCTATCCCAGCCAGAACCAACACACCCACCATTCTTGTCTGAGTCTGTGAGTCCCACCATTCTTGTCTGTGTGTCTCCTGGCTGCATTTAGGGTCCCATCTCCCTGCCCCTTGGAGTAAGGGGAAAGCCCTGCCCTCTACAACTCTAGGCTGATACTCACCCAAACCATTTCCTTGTCCAAAGCAGGGGAGACATTGGAACCTCCTTCCTTGGTCCCACACAGCTAGCACTACTAGACACTCTCTACTGTGCTTTCCTCCCCAGGCCTGAGCAGGGCAGCAACCCACTGGGTCTTGCTTGTCACAGCCCGGAAGCTTTCTTCCTCTGTCTTCCTAATGGGCCTAGACTTGCCTTCATCAGAGGTGTGCTTGCCCCAGAACCTTGTGGCCCTGGGCCAATTTTGGAAAGGACCAGAGATTGTAGCAGGGATGGTATCTGGCTCTTTGCTGGGCCACAGTAGGTCAGTCTGGAGGATTTCCCTCATAGCTGCTCACAACCCTGGAAGTGAGAACTGGGTTACAGGCTTTGTTTCTGCTCCAACCAAAGTGCAAACCTGTTCAGGCCCTTAGCAGAGCTGCCTCTTGGAGCAGCTGTCAGGTTACAGAGCAGCTTTTCTCTTCCGAGGTCCTGTTGCCCTTCACTGAGTATGGCAGAGTGCTGTAGAATGGATTATCTGCCTGAGTCAGCTTCTGGCCACCTCTTCCTTGATGATATTAAGAAGCAACCCAGACAACTGGCAGCTGCCTCTTCCCAGTGGTCAGGGAATGCTCTGCAGACTTGGTCTTCCTCTGAGGGAAGCCAAGGCACAGGTTAGGGCTATCATGCAGGCCCTACCCTGAAGCTAAGCTCTCCGTGGGCTTCTGCCTCCACTCCCTGTTCTCTCAGAGCCTTTGCCACTAGGCCTGTGCAGGGCAGCACTACCATAGGAGCATAGGCCATGAATCCCAACAGGTCTGGTAGTCCTCCTTGACCTGGGCAACTGGTCAGCTGCTCTGGGGCTCTACAGAGCTAGTCAGGCCTTCCAAAGCTGTGGCTCAACCTGGAATACAGCCCTGGATAAGCTGTGGATTCAGGTTGGATCCCAACAGGCACCCCTGAGTCTTGGTGCCAGTGTCACCTCCCCCACTCACCTCACAGTTCCACTTCTGCTTGGAAGGAAACAGTGACAGCACTTCCTGCCCCATTTTCGAATCCTGAGGCTGCTGGCTGGGCATCTCATCCAGTGCTAACGAACACAATAGGGACAGATTCTTTTAAGGATCCTTTGTAGAATGAGACCTGGCCACAAGTTTTTAGTCATAATTAGAGCTTTCTTATTATATAAGGTGAGTCAATTTCAGACTATAAATCTTTTAAAGCCTTTACAGTAGCATTCTGGATTACTTCAAGCATAGCAGAAATATTTATAATAGCTTTTTCAAGTTCAGCAGTACCTAAAGTTAGAAACAATGCATGCATAAATTGGTGGAATTTGGTTGGGTTTTCTACCAAGGGATTAATCACATTACACTTATTGTGTACAGCATAATAGTTGTGTAAAAAGGTAAAAGTTCAAATCTTTTTTATTGAAATACATAGGGAGTGAGACAAAGACCTGCCCTTTGTGGTGACAGACTTTAATAGACACTTTGCTGCAGAACCAGAACCATCAAGTTGCCAGAAAGGTAGGTCACCACTTTTTCAAGCAATTTTTGTGATATTGACAAAGTGAGCCCTATGGATAGGAAGGACAATCAAATGTCATTAAGCATGTTTGGCTTAATAGGATTATCCAAAAGGAATATTGACCTAAACAGCTAGATGTGTCACCAGGACCACATGTTTAATTAGGACTACTGGTATTGTAGAATCTTCTTGTTAATATCCTATGTAAGACAACCAAAACCATGATCATTTGTTATTGCTGACTCGTTATTGCAGGTCCATGAGGGTTTCAGGTCAGAACCAGTATAACCTTATACTGTGTTACATTTAAATTGAAACTGAGTTTTTAAATTGAAACATTACAGTCTGTATTACAAACAGGCTGTAATGATGACCACTTCCTTTTCACAGACAGGTTGGATTTGTGTCCTAGGGCACTCTAATGCACTATGGGGCTCTATCATAAGAATGTGCCTGAAAAGATTGGTGGTGATAATTTGGAGTGTTGGGGAGTAAGTATGCTCAATTATGTTGATACCAAGATGCTTCAGAAACACGTTAAGCTAACCACTCAGAAAAGATTATTGAGGGTGGTATAAACAATTGCCAGCAATCTGGTACTTTATGTAATTGAGAAATTGTATTCATAAATTGAATGATAGGGTTATTTATCCATTTTTGGGATAAGGGAAAACAAGATACAGATAAGGATGACCACAGTACCACAGATGTCATGGTCATCTTAAGGATATGATTTACAGTGTGCACTCTAGTCTCGTCCAGGCCAAAGAATCCATCTACATACAATCTGTTACCTGAAAGAGAGTCCCCATTTGGAAATAGCTATCTATATGCATTTTTCTTGGAGAGAGAATAAAATTACAAACATCTCACCAGTTGAAGAATGATCAATAAGAGCAGCATCACCCTGAGAATAACGATAAGTTGACAGTGGGGTCTCTGGAGGTTTTGTGGGGTTAAATAGTTGGAAAATGAGCTCATTTCTCTGGATATTCAGTGGCTGTTTGTTGACTATTTTGGGCACTGAATAGCCCCAGTTAAAACTTTTTCCCATTTTCCTGTATATTAATTTTGTCTTAGATCTTGTTTTAAAAGACCTTGCCACCTCTTGACCATACCATTACTTTGAAGTTTATAGGGTCATTGGAATACCTAGGTGAATCCATGATATTCACACCATCTTTGGACAGTTTTATTTTTAAAGAGCATGCCATTGTCATATTGCATGGCAGAGGGCATATGAGTATCAGGAAACCATCAATTAAGCCCTGCCACCATGGCAAGACCATCTGCTCTTCAGCAGCAGAAAGGTTCCCCTAGCCCAATGCAGTTTCAAATCCAGTAAGGAGATAGTGCCACCCTTCAGGTGTTTGAGGAAGTCCAATGCAATCAGTTTACCAAGTGGACCAATGAATTTTACTGCCTCTGAGGTTGGTGAAGGTTTGGTCTTCCTTGCAAGGTTTTCTGATTTCTGAACATATTTCACAGCTGGAAACCAAGGAACATGCATGACAAGTGTTTAATTGCCACAAACTGATATGTGCTTATGTAAATAATCTGTACCAGTATGTCCTAATGAGTCATGCAGCCCATGGGCTAACCAGTTCTGTTAGTGGAATCAAGGTCTATAGTAATATTAATTCAAGCTAGCCAGTCAGCTTTGGCATTGAGTTCAGTCAGCTTCCTTAGTGTTAGTTTTTGGTGAGTGAATACATGTCCTACTCAAAGGGAACAGGATAAAGCTAATTTTTATTTTTTCCAATATGTGCATCCTGAAATTTCTCCTTTCCCTACTTGCCAGTCATGTCATTGCCACTTTTCCAAGCCACTGCATGTCTCCAATATATACATTGTGGGAGTCAGTGTAAACTGTGTCAGCTCCAGCTTCATTATTGTCACTGCAAATTATACTAACCTTACTCATCAAAATCTATCGTCACTTAAACACACATGCCAATAAAAATGAATCCTTTTATCATTCACAACTTTCTATTTTAGGAAGGAAATCGTGTTACTATCTAGCTGCCAATGTTTCCAGAATTGTTTGTTGTTTATTTTGCCTAATGGTTTCTTACAATAACTATATTAGGTTTGCATGGGAAGGCTTTGGAAGTGGGGTGGCTTCTGTGAGAAGATGTCAGAAGCTTCCCCCATGTCAGATGGAGCCAGCTCCAGCCAGCTCCAAGGTGGACCTGACGCTGGCCAAAACTGAGCCAATCAGCAACAGTGGTAGCACATTTGTGATAATATATTATATTTAAGAAGAGGGAAAAGTTACTGTGCTGGAGAGAGGATGGAGAATATATGAGAGAAACAACTCTGCAAACACTAACGTCAGTGAAGAAAGAGGGGGAGGAGGTGGTCCAGGAGCTGGAGCAGAGATTCCCCTGCAGCCCATTATAAAGACCATGGGGAGGCAGGCTATCCCCCTGTAGCCCATGGAGGTCCACTGTGGAACAGATATGCACCTGCAGCCTGTGGAAAGCTTGCCCTGTAGCAGGGTCCTAACAGGACCTGGGACCCCAAGGAGAGAGGACTCCATGCTGCATCAGGCTTTCTGGCAGGACTTGTAACTCTGTGAAGGACCCATGCTGGAGCCATCTGTTCCTAAAGAACTGCACCCTGTGGAAAGGAACCATGCTGGAACTGTTCATGAAGCCCCTGGGAAGAACTCACATTGAGAAGTTCATGGAGGACAGTGTCCCATGGGAGGGACCCCACGATGGAGCAGAGGAAAAGTGTGAGGAGTCCCCCCCATGATGAGGAAGAGACAATGTGTGATGAACTGACCACAGTACCATTCACCATCCCCCTGCACTGCCAGAGGGGAGGAGGTAGAGAATTCAGGAGTAAAAGTAAGCCCAGGAATAAAGGAGGGGTTGGGGGAAGGTGTTGTAAGGTTTAGTTTTTCTTTTCATTATCCTACTCTGATTTGATTGGTAATAAATTAAATTAATTTCCCCAAGCCAGGTTTGTTTTGTCTGTGATATTAATTGATTAATGATGTCTCCCTGTCTTTATATATTTTCTCTCCCCTGTTCAGTTGAGGACAGTAATAGAGCAGCTTTGGTGAGCATCTTGCATCCAGCCAGGGTCAACTCACCACAGTAACCTGCACAGAAACTGCTGAAAATGACATAAAGAGAAGTTGAGAATCACTATGGATTTCATGAAGCAAGGTTTATGCTGTGATGTTGTTCCTGTGCATTGCTGATTTTTCTGAGCTGATCCAAGATCATACTGAAGGGATCTGAAATAAATCCTACCAAGAATCAGTGATTAAGTTGCTACAGCCAGGATCGCGTCAATGTCAGCTCTAACCACCAAATCTGATAGAGTAAGGTATGAGTTGGGTTTTAAATATGCACTACATATCACCTACCTTTCTGTAGTTTGGCAAACTACTCCAGGAGTATCTCCAAAGTATCTCTTTTGTATGACTGTTCATGGAATAACAGTACTACATTACCAAACAAGCTATTGTTTTTTACAGGTGGTGGGAGTGGGGGAAGATGCAGAATTAGATTACAAAAAGGTCTGGAAAACAATATGAAGGTGAGTCTGTAACACTCGGGAAAGATGGAGGAATGTGTGTATATGTGGGAATTAAGAGCATACCCCAGCACCACATTTTTACCAGAATCTTCCTTTAATTGTATCAGAAGATATTTCGAATTTATTTTCCTTCAAAGTGTGAACCACTTTTGTACATCATACCTATGAAAGAATCAGTCACAGAAAAGAGAAAGGGTGAGGTATTTTGAAGAATACCATCTAGCAGAGATTCTTCAACCATAGGAGCACTCATCCTCTTGCTTCTTTCCTGTGCATCAAGGGAATACAATGCGGATCTCTGAGCCTATATCTGCCTGGTGGTATAAGCATGAGCAGGACAGAGAGAAAGTGCATTGTGCAGCAATGTAAACCATATTGTTTGTGAGGAGACAGGTGAAAGTAATTTACTTTCATCTGAAATGCTATGCTTGCTAGGTCTCAAGGTATCAAAATATGCCTCGTCTTTATCAATTCAGAAGATAATATTTCTCCTTAGATTGCTCTTCAAAACTCTTGAAAACATTTTGGCTGAGATTTTTTGTTTAAACAAAATTCAGTGAGAAATCTGATGCTTTTTGTGAATTGGTGATTTCTGTCAAAATCCTGTTTGGATGGAGAAGTTTTGGCCAAGATACGAAAGGAGTTTACTATACAAACTTATATTTAATAGGAGTGAAGCAAACCAGAGTCATATAGTCAAGTGTATCTCATGTAAATAACTTCTCATTGATGTTAATGGATTTTGAATGAGTTCCTTATGGTAGGCTGTTCGGAAATTAATTTCCGGTTTTGTCCTGGTTCAGCTAGGATAGAGTCAAGTTTTTCCCCAGCAGAGAGAGAGAGGGAAGGGATCTTCAGCCGGGTTATTCATACCATGCTGACGTCAGGTCCAGGGGCAGAGCCTTTTTTACTTTCACTTCTGGTTTTGGGTGTTGCTATACACGTGGCGGGCTTGCTCCTTGACCATTTAGCGGTATTTCTCTGTATATCTTTTGTCTTGTTCACTGTTATTGCTGTTTATTGTTATCATTGCTACTGTCGTTGTTCAGATTGTTCTATCACTCTGTTGTATTAAATTCCTTGTTACTTTAGCCCGGGTCTGTGCCTAACTTCCAGCCCGACCGGCCGCGGGTGGGGGAGGGGCAACGGCAATGTGCTCTCTGATCCCGGCAGGGGTTAAACCTGCACAGTTTTGTAATGGGATTTTCATTGTATATGTTCCAGGAATAGTACCTTCTCGACTGGCGTACTGGTATATATTTTTGAAAAGCTCATGTTATGAACTTTCACGCTGTATAATTAAATTATAATATAAACTGCGTTTTTGACAAATTTTGGAGGTTTGAAGTTCAGATGTCAAAACAGCAATTTTGACAGATCTACTTCTACGAGTTCAAACTGCTCAAAACATCAGCAGTGCAAGCTGCTCAAAACATCAATGAGGTATATAGCCAGGGAAGTGTTAACGAATGGACAGTGCGACTTTGGTTCCAAAAATTTCAACATGGCGATTTCGACCTTGAAGATCAAAAAGGTCGCGGACGTCCTTCTGCTATTGACGACAATGAATTGAAGGCTCTGGTGGAAGCAGATACACTCACAACTGTTCGAGAACTTGCAAAAGAACTCGGGGTAAGCATATAAACTGTCACTGAGCATCTGAAGAAGACTGGAAAGTCGAAGAAGCTCGACAAATGGGTGCCGCACGAATTGAATGAGAATCACAGAAAGCGCCGATTTGAAGTGTTGTCGACACTTCTTTTTCACAACCAGAACAACTAGTTTCTCAACAGTATTGTGACGTGCAACAAGAAATGGATGCTTTACGTTAACCAGTGATGATCGACTCAGCAGTTGGACCACGATGAAGCTCCGCAGCACTTCCCAAAGCCGAATCTGCACCAAAAGAAGGTCATGCTGACTATCTGGTGGTCTGCTGCTGGTTTAATCCATCACAGCTTCCTGAATCCGGGCGAAATATCATGGCAGAGAAGTACGTCCAGCAAATCAATGAAATGCACCAGAAACTTCAATGGCTGCACCCAGCACTGGTCAACAGAAAGGGTCCAATCCATCTCCGCAATAACGCATGGCCACATGTTGCACTTCCGACACTGCAACGGTTGAATGAGCTGGGCTATGAAACTCTGCCTCATCCACCATTCTCACCAGACCTCTCGCCCACCGACTATCACTTCTTCAAGCATCTTGACAGCTTCCTGTGCAGGAGACGCTTCAGAAACCAAGGGGAGGCCGAAACTGCCTTTGATGACTTCCAGAAGTCCAAAATTTTATGCAACCAGAATAAATATGCTTGTTTCTCGTTGGCAAAAAAATGTGTTGATTCTAATGGTTTTTGTTTCGATGAATAAATTTTATTCTGAGCTGAGATATGCCACTTGAAACATACAGGTTAAAATTGGCAATATGCTTAAGAGGCTCTTGTCATGGATCAGATTTGTTGCCAGTGAGAAGCTGAATGAAGAAGGTGCTTAAACAGCCTTAAACACTCCTGAACACTCCACACAGTTTTGTTATAGTGTCACTGAACACTCGGGATAAAGAACTTATCGACACCAATGTAATGCAGATAAGCAGACACTTCTTTATTAACAGCCGGGTGTACAGGGTGTCATCTCACCAACAACACCCACCAAGCATCAAAATTATACATATTATATAAAACTTACTCATACATATTCATTAAGTATTCATGCATAAACATATAATTTCCTGAAAATCATTTACATACTCTCCTCCTATTTCCAATTATGCGCAGTGAAAGATAGAAATGTCTAGAAATGAGTCTGGGGTGTAATGTGAGTAGGTGGTCCATGAGTTGGTGGTCGTGATCTCCCCCTGCCGGAATTACCTTCTGCTTCAGTTCATGGTTTCTTGGCAGATACTCACAAGCTGTTACAGTTGGTTTTCCTCAGTTCCCATTAATCCTAGACCTTGACAGATACGTGCATTCTTCTAGTTCTCTGTATGCATCATAAATCAGTTTATAAATCAAATTGTGTTTGTTACCCAGGTTCCAAACACTCCTACTAGATAATTTTGACCCATCCCTTCTGCCTTGGTACGGGGCAGTGCAGGGGATTTTAGAGTAGCATTTGGTTGCTGGATTCAAAGTACAATAAATGTAAACAAATGATTTCTACTAAAATATCTCTTAATTCTATACTCACATTAAAATCAAACATAATTTATTTTCAGTTGATAGCAAAATCAGTAACAATAGCTTGCAGTTGATTTTGGTTTCCATCATGACCAGACAAGAGAAGCCTATTTCACTCCTTAAGTTTGTATTAAGAGAGAGAGAATGTGTGTGTGTGTGTGTGTGTGTGTGTATGGGTTTTTTTTTTTTTTCAATTGGCATATATATCTTTTGCTCTTCATTTAAATTTCTCCTGCCATCTGTTTTCCTGTGACATCGTAACAATACTTCATGGGTCAGAAAAAGCAAAGATGAAATTCTGGCCAGAATCATCATATGAAAAGTGGAGCTGGTCAACCTAATCTTGTTGGGACACCACCATAAGAATTGCAAATCTGAAAACCAGAGGCTAAATGTTAGTCTCTGCAAATCTTCAAGCCATAGGGAGAGGGGAGGCAAGCAAAGTGAAGTAGATACCAGCATGGACTTGACTGGAGGAGTTACTGAAGTTTGTTATTTAAGTAAAAACAGTTTTTAACAAAGGTGAATTGCATTCTCTTTCCTAAAAAGGCCAGTCAAGGATACAAACTGACTGTTCTTACTACAATATGTCTCAAAATGAACAGTGTTGGAGAAAACTGTCCCTCCAGTATAGTCTTCGCATGCAGGTCTTAAAAAGGCCTCCCATATGAAGGCCTGATATTTGTGGAGAAATATACTGGGTAAGAGTAAGGGATTTGCTATCTTCTCCTACTCTCTGTTCCTGGAGCTGTAGGAAAAAAAACAGGCATGCCTAAAATTTTAAGGGACAGAATGGGCACTTGCATGGCTAACTAATTTGTCCATATGAAAAGTATTCAGGAATGGCTACCTTACACCTTCGCTGGACTAGTTTTGCTACAGCACCTCCTCCAAGCTCTAGAGCAATGAGTTGGAAGTCAAGCAAAGTTGCTAGGATGCCTGCATGGATGAACAAGGGGCATACAGAGAATGGAAGCAGAGACAGGCAATCTGGGAGGAATACAGAGACACTGACCATACAAGGATGCAGTTAGAAAAACCGAAACCCATCTGGGATTGAACCTGGCCAGGAATGTCAGAGGAAAATAACTGTTCATCATTTCTTCTGTCAACAAAGATGCTGTTCAGAGAAGAACTTCTTGCTGAACTTTTAGGTAAAGGAAAGGACATGCTGGTTGTGTAATCCTTGTATCAAATGCAAGCTGTCTGCAGGTGTGGGGACAAA
The DNA here is from genome assembly GCF_965140245.1 of Athene noctua. Taxonomy (NCBI): domain Eukaryota; kingdom Metazoa; phylum Chordata; class Aves; order Strigiformes; family Strigidae; genus Athene; species Athene noctua. The sequence continues at coordinate 41,327,031 of NC_134077.1, forward strand.
TTCCCGTGCAGGCCACCAGAGACAAGACCACAGACAATCAATATGATTGGAAGTCAAGCCCAAACTCGATTAGCAAGCAAGTCCTTATATATTCTTGTGCATTGTAAAAATAGCAGCAAGCTCTTATATACTTGTTGCTACCTTGTGTTACTCTTGTGCATGCTTATTTCAAAAAATAGCTCCCCTTGGTACTTTCCACAAACATTGCTACCCGCACGCAGCCAGTAGATAAGTTCCTGCTTTTGTAATTCCGAAGAGTCCCTTCTTATCAGATTCTTCCTTAACAAGCACATTCTTCTGGCCTTCTTGAATTTAGATGTCATTAATCTTCTGACCCGAATGCTGGTTGTACTTTTCTATTGTCAGTGTGTGTGTAAAGTTCAGCAACCCAGCATATGCCCCCACATGCAGGCTCCCCTGTTACAACCAGACATAAATTTTACCCTGCAGTCAAGAGATACGCACAGCATGAGGCAGGCCTGAAAGCCAAGACATGCATTATTCATAGTGAGGCAGACCACAGGCTAGGATCTACTCAGGATAGCTGTTTTGTGGATCATTAGCTCTGAAAAACAATCTGGTCAGGATCACTACAGTGGCCCATGCCATGTTTCTAAATGTGCCTTGAATGTTCCTAAGCACACAACTGTAGAATAGGATCTGAACTGTAGAACAGAATCAGGAACGTGAACATAATGAATTAGAAATCATTGACTATTACCACTTCAGATTTTAATCTAAATTTCTACCTGCTGTTAATCACTTATTTCTTGGACACTTGTTCAGACTCCAGAATGGTGTTTCACTTCATAAAATTAAAAAAAAATATATATAATTAATTCTTGCCTTAATGACCTAATATTCTAGGTCTGGATAACATAGTGGCAAACCTTTCTACGGAACAGGACACTATAGAAGGGGAAAGTTAATATAGCAACAAAATCTTGTGAATATCTGATAAAGCTGAAGTAACTGTTTTTCTTCCTGAAATAATACAAAAGTGAGAAAGCAAGTCAAAGAGAGTGAGTTTCCCTGGCAACAAAAAACATGGGGAAATTCTTAGTTCAGCTCCTGCATTGCTAGTCTCAAGTTTCCATTCATTTCACAGTATTTTGCACCAGCTTACCTGGGAAAGCCAGAAACTTGACACAACCTTATCAGAAACACTGGAGTCAGTCAAAAGTTGTGTGAGCCAGTCACAGTCTTTGTGCCATGGAGAAGCATAACAGCTAGCTGGACTGGTTGTAGTAGTGCTTGCCATCTTCCCCTGGTATCAGTCTTTGCCTTTACTACAGACATGAATCTGACTTTAGGTAAGGTGCTCAGAAGCCTGAGTAGGGGCTATGTTACAGAAAGGCACAGATGAAAGTGCACTCCAGGGCAGTATCAAAAGAGCAGTTTTCTTGCCCAGCACACCTTGTTTGTGGTGAAATTTTCTTGTCACTGCTTCGCTGCTTAGTAGGTAGCAGACTTAGCAGTCAACTGAGCAAGCAAATTCTGCAGCAGCATGCACTACAGCCTTTCCTGGATCACAAAAGTTTTATGATTATTTAGTGAATATATTTGTAGGGCCAGGAAATCAGCTCACAGGCATTCTCACTTATAAATGAGAGTCTCATCTTTTACAGAACTCAATTCACAGTGCAGGGTTTAACTGGCAACCTAATACCTCCTAGTGAGAAAAATGGAGACTCCTCTTCCCTCCCGACCCTAAAGAGACAAAAATGGGATACAGTAATTGCTATGATTTTTAAGTGTATCTTCAGGTTATGGTTTTATTTTTATTGCAATAGTGAGGAATGGAAGACCTGTAATACCAAGGAATTTATATTACAGTGATAAACTATTTTATTAATTTTTCACTATTTTCATTCTGTTTGTTCCTCATCCATGTTACAAGAAAGATAAAACCAGAGCTTATTAGTATGGGTAAGGTTATTAACCAGTATACTAGATAGCCAGTACTACATACACATCCAGGTGAGAAGCAGGATACTTTCAGCTTTGCAGGCTGCTTTCAGATCAACTAGTCTGTAGCTCATTTAAGATCACTTATTTGCAAGGACCTTCTTCTAGCAAGTGTGTGGCATGCTCCTCTGCTCCAGCATTCCTCTTCTGCTTCACAGTGGTTTTGCAATTGTGTGCTACTTGCAAGGAATAGTACAAAAAGACAAGTAATCAAGAAGAAGAATCTACCTGTGTGCCTGGTAGATTTTGCACTGTGTGTGCTTTAAATGCTAGATATGCCATTTAGACTCTGCCAGTGTTTCACACTGATGTCTTGTCATGGCTTATCCAACTACAACTCCTAGCAGCCTCCATATGGCTTCATAGCCTTTTCATAGGTATTGAAGTAGAAGTGGTTGATGATTCTCATTTTCAGTCCCCTCTCAGTCTGTCTGTGCTAGGATAGAGGTTTCATACAACTATGTAATATTAACTCCACAGAGCTCCTGCATGATAGCACTCTACTCATGAATACTCTGCTGTGATTTAGTGTATGACCTGGTGGCAGAATTATACTATTATCAATGATTAGACAGAGAGGTGCAGAGACACTCCTTTGTCTACTTTGTGAAGAACCAGTGCATGTAGACTGTTTACCTCTTTTCTTCCATGGATCTTCCCTCATCCTTCTCTGAGCAGGTTGCATCTGAAGACAAAGTAATGATGCAGAAGTTACAGAAGCACACTATCTAGGCAGCAAACAGTAACATAGCAGAGTTTGGATTTTGGAGGCTCTGTACAGGGAGGGAACTGGAATATGCCCTATCTTCTGAGACTGATTCCTTTTCAAGTTTCAAATGCTGTTAAGACCTTCCAGGGTTGCAAACTTGGTCTGTGTAATTAATCTCAGCCCTGGAGCTTCATCCCTTTGCCTGTGAAAGCAAAAGATGTGGTATGTCAGATTGGTCAATTAAGTTCCTGCTAGTTGAGGCTCTCTTCCCCATCCATACTTCTTCAGCCATCAGATGCCTCAGTCAAAAGATGTGGACATGTATCCCGTGGGAAGTTTTGTTCACCAATACAGACTGTATACTGCATAAGAAGCAAGTATCAGACAGTTATACAGCAGTTTCAACTTAAGGGGTTACGATCTTGTAATATTCTCTGTCTTGTTCCTGCCCTTTTTCTCCCCTTTGCTTCACACGTATGCACAGTTTGTGCAGCTGCATGAATAACTGAATTTGGGAACTTATGGAACTGAAGGAAAGAAAAGATGCAAAATAACAACTTTTTTAAAATACCAGGTTGGCACAACAGGACAGAGACACAAACAGCTCTACAAGCTCAGCCTAGGAAGTAGTTTGGTGCAGCAGAGGGATAGGAGCTGGCAGCCAGGAAAGGAATGTCTCAGTTTGCATAAGCCCAAACAACTAAGGCAGTTTACTGTTATTCAAGTTAAGGTGTTGCTCCTTGTACAGTTAAGCACTAGAGACAATCCCTGCTCTGCCCAAGTGACATAGGCATTTTCAAAGAGATAAGAAAGATCTTAGCTGTGACATTTTCCAGAGCACATCATCACATAGACATGATTATGTTTGAATGTTGGGAGGTGTTGGCAAACCTGCAGTCATTACATGAGAGAGACTGTCTGTGACAGCTGTACCACTCTGCAAGGAAGTTGCTTTCAGTGAGAAGTGTGGTGTGAGATGGAAAATATCAGGGGAGACAAACCTTTGTAGAAAGTGAGTCAGGGGAACCAGTGAACGGCTCAGCTGAGCTACAGCCAATGGTCCTACATGTTGGCAAACTGGTTGATCTAGTTTTAACAAGGTGGGAAGTGGGTTTTTTCATTCCTTCTGCCTATTTCAGATGTGGTAAATAAATTCTCATATTTGTGCTTCACCTTAGGGTGGCTAAATTAATGGGGATTTTTAGGTAACAGAAAGACTCCTGGGTTTGTCTTAGTGGTGAACTAGTGAATTAGTTTGTCTTAGTGGTGAATCTGTACATCAGGGTATTTTGACATATTCGCCTGCACCCAGTCTCCCAGGGCTTTACTGTCAGTTTTCACAGGACTACACAGGCCTAGTTTGTTTTGCCGTGGTTAGAAAAGAAGTAGTGTCTTCTATGGGTTACATATAAGGCAGAAAATTATGGCTTCTAATTATATAGTAGAACATCAGCATCCTGAAATAGTCTACCTCACAAGTAGCCCTGCCAGTAACCCTAACATGCCACAGGTTGCTTGTGGACAGGTATCCAGTGTTTTCATAGACATCTGAGATCTTTTTAGGAAGTACTGAGTCTCAAACCAGTCATAATCAGCCTAAAAGAATCCGGTGAAATCAGGGAGCCCCTGAAGAGACAGAAGAGGGTAAGGACAATAAATGCTTGGAGAAACTCAGAAAATGCATGACTGAAAAATTAATGGAGAGATTCAGCTGCAGTCCTTGTATTTCTGATTGCTTGGCTTTGTTCTGTTTGTTGAGAAAGTAATACACTTTTTTCCACCATTAATGAAAAAAAAAAAATCACTTTAATGAAACATTTATTCTGAGATTCAGAATAGTTTTCAAGTAAGTTGGATTTGGTTGATTGAGGGGTTTTTTAGTCTCTTCTTTCTCCTTTCCTACTTACCATTATGCAGGGAAAGGAGTGGGAAGGGAGGTAATTAGAGTTAAAGAGTCTGTGCAGATGGCATAAAGTTAGAAAATTCTGACTGCATGCACTGAAACAATTTTTTCCTGTGAGGTCAAGTATTGAAACAGGTTGCCCAGAGGTTGTATAGTCTTTATTCTTGCAGAACTGGAATACACACCTGGACAAAGCCCTGAGCAACCTGAAATGACTTCATAGCTGAATCTGCTTTGAGTAGGATTCTAGTCCTATGACCTAAAATCCTTTCCAACCTCAGCTGTAATTTAAAAGAAGCGGTATTCCATGAAAACAATGAGAGCAGCTGTTGGGTAAATACTCATGAAGTATTGAGACAGGATGTCATTTTGAAGAAGAGGAAAGAGAGCCAAGGGCTCACAGTCAACTTAGAACGGGAGAGCTGAAAGCCAGAAAATTTCGTTGCAGGGTGGAAAGTAAAGTCAACCAAAGTGAGGGTGAGATAAGGAAAAGCAAAGTGCTTTGTCAGGCAGGGATGGACTATAAACCAAACTGGATTAGACCTGGAAAAGGGACAGTTGCATCACATTTCAAAAACATAAGTATTTTTGGGGCACTTCACTGTCTATAAATGCCCTTTTTGGACACAACATTCTGGCAGATTTCAAATGAGGAATTACATAGATCCATGATTCGTATCTTCACACCGACTGGCTTCAGGCAAAGTTCAGAAGACAATGCCATTAACTAAGTACTGATACTCACTTCCAGACACATCTACTTCACAAAAGCAGATTCACACACAGGTATTGCTCCAGAGAGCAAAAATAGTGTAAATAGCGCTACGTTTACAGTGAAAGTTTGGGAATGTCACAAGAAGAAAATTTTTGTTAGTATGCCGGAGATATTTCTAAGTCCATATGTGACCAACAAGTTTTTCTTTTTTATGACAAAAGCAAACTGAAATTTTTACAGTCATTACTAAAAGAAATGAACAATTATTTGTTTTGGATTAAAGTTTTATTTTGTAATATCTAGTTTCAAGATGACAGTAATTATTCGTGAATTCATGCTGAATTCAGCTAACACTCCTTCCTCATCTCACCCTGCCAAATAAGATTTAGGGAAAACGAGACATGGATGCTAATCCTTGTTTGGAGAAAAGAGATTAGTTTTAAACAGTATACTGAATTTTGGGAGGTTTTTTTCATGAAAGAACAGTTGAAGAGGTAGCAGAATGAAGTAATAAAGAAGAAACACAAAATGGATTAATCAAGGATGGATCATACCACACCAGGACTTTGATGATCTGAGAAAGAAAAGTAATTGAGTAGACTTAACCATTCCAGGATGCTTATGATTGACCAAGAACATGTAGTTATGGAAGGGACAAAAGAAGAGGTATAATGTGTATGTTAAAGTATTTGGGAAAGGGGTCAGTGGTAATCAGGGCCTCACCTTGCTTCAAGAAATGGTTCAAGTTCTGTTCTTCTCTGTCCTGGTTCAACTAGGATAGGGTTAGGTTTCCCCAGTAGAGAGAGAGAGGGGGAAGGGTTCTCCAGCCGGGTTATTCATACCATGCTGGCGTCAGGTCCAGGGGCGGAACATTTTTACTTCGCTCTTTGGTGGGCTTGGTGGCGGGAACTTGTATCCGTGACCAGTTAGTATTTCTCTGTATATCGTTTGTCATGTTCAGTATTATTGCTGTTTATTGTTGCTATCATTGCCACTGTTGTTGTTCAGATAGTTTAATCACTCTGTTGTATTAAATTTCTTCTTATCTTAGCCCACATTTGTGCCTAACATCCAGCCCGACTGCCTGAGGGTGGGGGAGGGGCAATGGCAACGTGCTCTCCGGTCCTGGCAGGGCATAAACTACAACAGCCTTAATTGGCGCACCAACGTGGGGCTCGAAATAAGAATAAAAAGGGACAGACCCTGACCAGAGTGTGATAGAGCAATCTGTTGGGTGTAATCTTTCTGTTTGTATTTGTTTGATAAGAAAATGTTTGCAATGCTGGCCCACTTGTTTGCGTGGTGGGGCTGGATTACTCCTTATATCCAGTGTATGATCCCTGTGGTGGCGTTTGTTATCGGTGGAAAATGTATAAAGGCTCTTATGTTGTTATACAGGCTATTGAATTCTTATGCTGCCTTTGTTTTGCTGGGGGGGGGGGGGGGGGGGGGGGGGGGGGGGCCGGTACCTGTTTGCCGTTTGGGCTTTTGTAAGGGGTCTCACCCCCTCTATGGGTGAGCCAGGGGAAGAGATCCTCTCGACTTTGGGGAGTTCCAATTATTCTCGGAGCCTGCAGACCAGCGTGATTGTGGGACAATGCCTTCTGAATGTCTGCCTCATTTCGGTTTTGGCCATGCGGCATTTCTCTAACAATAGCAATGCCCAGAAACCTCTGCCGAGGTCAGATAATAGTGAGTAGCAGGGGTGTGGGAAAAGATGGGCAAAGGCCTGTGTCAGTGGGCACTACCAATGCTTTGGAATTTCACTCCTGAGCAATTGCAGAGCCCTGAAAAGCTGATGGAGTGCTTAGAAAGGGTGTGTTACCAAGCTGGCAAAACCCAGGAGACACAAATCGCTGCAATGTGTTGGGGACTTGCCCATGCCTACCATGTCCTCTTTAATGCCACCCACTGCCCTCAAGGAGAAGAAAAGGCCACAGAAGCTGAAACAATATCTGAACCGAGGGGACAGGCAGAGCCATTCTCAGTCATCTCCACCAAAACAGCGACTGAGCCAGGGAGCCAGCCAGCACCAGTGTCAGTTGCCCCAATACAGAAAACAAAATATACCAGAAAGTCCGTTCACAGAGTGAGGGATGAGGATGAGCCAGGCCCTTCAGGGGAACAGGAGGAAGGGCCACAGGCGATCGTCAGATCTCTATCCCTGACTGAGCTGCGAGATACGCGGAGATATTTCGGCCACCTGGGAGGCGAGCACATTTGCACCGGGCTGCTCCGGTGCTGGGACAATGGAGCCAGAGCTTTTGAGATGGAGGGGACAGAGGCCAAGCAGCTGGGATCTTTGGCCAAGGATGCTGGCACTGATAGAGAAATAGGGAAGCAGACTCAAACCCTCAGCCTTTGGAAGCGACTCCTGTTCAGTGTAAGGGAGAGGCACCCCTACAAGGATGATATCCTATGTCAGCTAGGCAAATGGACCAGCATTGAGAAAGGCATCCAGAACCTCAGGGAACTGGCTGTGTTTGAGATGATCTATGGTGATCTGAATCATGAGCAGTCACCCATGGACCTAGATTGGGCCCCTTGCACACACCCGATGTGGCAAAAGTTCCTGAAGAATGCACCAGAAGCACACTCAAAAGCATTGGCAATAGTGTCCTTGTGGACAGACACCCAGTCTCTAACAGTGGATGGAGTGGTGTCCTGGTTCAGCTAGGATAGGGTTAAGCTTCCCAACAAAGAGAGAGGGGGAAGGGATCTCCAGCCGGGTTATTCATACCATGCTGGCATCAGGTCCAGGGGCGGAACCTTTTTCACCTTGCTCTTTGACAGGCTCGGTGGCGGGAATCCTTTGTCCGTAAACCAGCTACCGGTATTTCTCTGTATATCTTTTATCTTGCTCACTGTTATTACTGTTTATTGTTATTATCATTGATACTGTTGTTGTTCAGATTGTTCTATCACTCTGTTGTATTAAATTCCTTGTTACTTTAGCCCGGATCTGTGTCTAACTTCCAGCCCGACCGACCGCGGGTGCGGGAGGGGCAACGGCACCATGCTCTCAGATCCCGGCAGGTATTAAACCTGCACAAGTGTTTGGCAAGCTCTGGAAATATGAGAGAAATCTCCCTACATTTCAAGATTTCTGAGTCTGAGCATTGGAGGAACTGTCTCAGAGGATACAAAAAATGGAAGAGGGCATGTCCTATACTCCACCTGCATGGGCTGATGTCTCAGCCATTAGAAGTAAACGTTTCCCCACCCAAGAGAAAGGCAGCAGAAGGTACACACCACGAGGCACCCTGTGGTTTTTCCTCCATGACCATGGAGAAAACATGAGGAGGTGGGATGGACAGCCCACTGCCGCCCTAGCTGCACGAGTAGAGCAGCTGAAAGGGAAGACCATCACAAAAGGGGAGTCCTCCAAGAAGAGCGCAGCTCCAGTGTCCAGTCAGAAATCCCCCAGACAGAATAGAATGGTGAACGTTATGTCTGACCCTCTTGAGGGGACCAGTAAATCATTCTTGCAAGAAGTGAGTGATGATGAGCAGGATTAGAGGGGCTCTGCCTCCAGCCAGGTGGAGGAAAGGGATAATTGGATTTACTGGACAGTGTGGATCCGATGGCCTGGCACATCAGACCCACAAGCGTATAAGGCTTTGGTGGACACTGGCGCACAGTGCACCCTGATGCCATCGAGCTACAGTGGGGTTGAATCCATTTGCATCTCCGGAGTGACAGGGGGATCCCAACAGCTGACCCTACTGGAAGCTGAAGTGAGCCTGACTGGGGAGCACTGGCATAAGCACCCCATTGTGACTGGCCCAGATGCCCCGTGCATCCTGGGCATAGACTACCTCAGGAGAGGGTACTTCAGAGACCCCAAAGGTTACCGGTGGGCTTTTGGTGTAGCTGCCCTGGAGGAGGTTGAACAGTTGTCCACCTCACCCAGCCTCTCAGAGGATCCCTCAGTGGTGGGGCGGCTTAAGGTTGAGGAGAAATGAGTGCCAATTTCTACCAAGACGGTGCACCAGCGGCAGTACCACAGCAACCGCGATTCCCTGGTCCCCATCCATCAGCTGATCCGTCAACTAGAAAGCCAGAAGGTGATCAGCAAAACTCACTCACCCTTCAACAGTCCTATATGGCCAGTGAGAAAGCTTAATGGAGAATGGAGGCTAACTGTGGACTACCGTGGCCTTAATGAAGTTACGCCAGCAATGATGCTGCAGTGCCGGACATGCTCGAGCTCCAGTATGAACTGGAGTCGAAGGCAGCCAAGTGGTACGCCACGATTGACATTGCTAACGCGTTCTTCTCCATTCCGATAGCGCCAGAGTGCAGGCCACAGTTTGCATTCCCTTGGAGAGGCATCCAGTACACCTGGAATCGATTGCCCCAGGGGTGGAACCACAGCTCCACCATTTGCCATGGACTCGTCCATACTTCACTGGAGAAAGGTGGGGCTCCAGAACACCTGCAGTACATTGATGACATCATTGTATGGGGGAACACAGCCGAGGAAGTCTTTGAGAAAGGGAAGAAGATATTTGAAATCCTCCTAAAGGCCGGTTTTGCCATTAAGCAAAAAAAGTTAAGGGGCCTGCAAGGGAAATTCAATTCCTAGGGATAAAATGGCAAGATGGGCGTTGCCACATCCCAGTGGAGGTGATAAACAAGATAAGAGCCATGGCCCCACAAACCTCTAAAAAGGAGACTCAGTCTTTCCTGGGTGCTGTTGGGTTCTGGAGGATGCACATCCCGAACTACAGCCTGATTGTGAGTCCTCTGTACCACGTAAGCCATCAGAAGAACGATTTTGAATGGGGCCCTGAGCAACAACAATCGTTTGAACAGATTAAACGAGAGATTGCCCAAGCAGTAGCCCTCGGGCCAGTCCGGGAAGAGCAGGAGGTTAAGAACATGCTCTACACTGCAGTCGGGGAAAATGGCCCTACCTGGAGCCTCTGGCAGAGAGCACCTGGGGAAACCCGAGGCCAACCTCTAGGCTTTTGGAGCCGGGGATACAAAGGTTCTGAAGCTAATTATACACCCACTGAGAAGGAGATACTGGCAGCGTACGGAGGAGTTCGGGTTGCCTCAGAAGTGGTTGGCACTGAAACACAGCTCCTCCTGGCACCCCGACTGCCGGTGCTGGGGTGGATGTTCAAAGGAAAGGCCTCCTCCACGCATAATGCAACCGATGCCACGTGGAGTAAATGGGTTGCGTTGATAACACAACGGGCTCGAATAGGGAACCCCAGCCGCCCAGGAATGCTAGAGGTGATTACGAACTGGCCAGAGAGCAAAGATTTCGGGATGTCACCAGAACAGGAGGTGACACGTGCTAAGGAGGCCCCACCATATAACGAGCTGCCGGATGAGGAGAAGCGATATGCCCTGTTCACTGATGAGTCTTGTCACATTGTAGGAAAACATTGACGGTGGAAGGCTGCTGTATGGAGTCCCACACGACGGGTCACTGAAGCTGCTGAGGGACAAGGTGAATCGAGCCAATTTGCAGAGGTGAAACCCGTTCAGCTGGCTTTGGATATTGCTGAGCGGGAAAAGTGGCCAAGGCTCTACCTTTACACCAACTCATGGGCAGTGGTGAATACCCTGTGGAAATGGTTGCAGCAATGGAAGCAGCGCAACTGGCAACGTAAGGGTAAAACCATCTGGGCTACTGAAGTATGGCAGGACATTGCAGCCTGTGTGGAAAACCTCATTGTGAAGGTGCGCCATGTGGATGCCCATGTAACCAACAGTTGGGCCACTGATGAACATCGACACAACCAGCAGGCAGACCAAGCTGCCAAGATTAGAGTGGCTCAGGCGGACTTGGACTGGCAGCACAAAGGTGAACAATTCATAGCCTGGTGGGCCCATAAGACCTCGGGCCACCAAGGTAGAGATGCAACATACAGGTGGGCTCGAGATCGAGGGGAGGACCTCACCATTGACACCATCACAGAGATCATTCATGGATGTGAGACATGTGCTGCAATCAAACATGCCAATTGCGTGAAGCCCCAGCGAAATGGAGAGCGATGGCTGAAATACAGATATGGAGAGGCCTGGCAGATTGACTACATCACACTGCCACAGAACCCTCCAAAGGAAGCGCCACGTACTCGCAATGGTGGAAGTAACCACTGGATGTCTGGAAACTTACCCAGTGACTCTATGCCACTACCCGGAACACCATCCTGGGCCTTGAAACCCAAGTCCTGTGGCGACATGGCACCCCAGAGAGAATTGAATCAGACAATGGGACCCACTTCCGAAACAACCTCATAAATGCTTGGGCAGAAGAACATGGCATCGAGTGGTTCTACCATATCCCTTATCATGCACCAGACTCCTGGAAGATCAAGTGCTACAGCGGACTGTTAAAAACCACATTGAAAGCATTGGGAGGTGGGACCTTCAAAGACTGGGACATGCATCTAGCAAAGGCCACCTGGCTAGCCAAAACAAGAAGATCTTCTAGTCGAGCTGGCCCGGCTCAGTCAAAACCTGCACGTGCTGTAGATGGGGATAAAGTCCCTGTGGTGCACATGAGGAATATATTGGGAAAAATGGTCTGGTTTAGTCCTGCACCAGGCAAAGGTAAAGGCAAACCTGTCCACAGGATTGCTTTTGCTCAAGGACCTGGGTGTACGTGGTGGGTGCTGCAGGACAATGGAGAGGTCTGACGTGTACCACAGGGGGACTTGATTCTGGGTGAGAGCATGCCGTGAATTATGCTGTGCCTTTGTAAATTGTTTTTCTGTTATTGCTAACTGCTAAATGGCAGCTGGACATGACACAGATGGTATAGAATGAAGGGGTGGATTATGTCCTGGTTCACCTAAGATAGGGTTAAGTTTCTCCCAAGCAGGGGGAAGGATCTCCAACTGGATTATTCATACCATGCTGACGTCAGGTCTGGCATGGCAGCTTTCCTTTGTGGCTTTAGTCACAGAAAGCATGTTCATCGGTATGGCTGTATCATTGCGATATTTCTCTGAATATCTTTTGTCTTGTTTACTGTTATTACTCTTTATTGTTATTATTATTGCTACTGTTGTTCAGATTGTAATTTATCACATTGTTGTATTAAATTTCTTCTTATATGAACTCCAGGATTTGTGTCTGCTTCCAGCCTGTCCAGTCCGGGTGTCAGGGGAGAGGGGGGGGAATGGGGTTGGGGGGACACCGACAACGGCAACATTGTCTCCGGTCCCTGCAGGGCCTAAACCGTCACACAACATTATAACCAAACATATAATAAAGGTAACGGTAACAATAACCATGTTAGTTAATAATATATTAATTAAACATACTTAACCACAATGAGTCTGAGGCTAGGCCTAATGGTGTGCTCCCTGTCCTTGGAATTGGTGGAAGGGTGTGATTGTCTACATGAATAAGTACAATTGCAAGACAGTTTACATGGACACTGACAAGATGAACACATATATCCCACAAGACAAAATATAGCAAGAACCAACAGAGCAACCTCCACAAAATTAAGTATCAGAAGGGGATAAATTCTGGTTGTTCTTGTTGTCAGTTGTGGAGCTGAAGATGGTGGTCTGGTTCACTGGAGCTGGAGTCTGCCTACATAGCAGGAAAATATTTCCACTCCCCAGCCCAGGGGGCATCTATAGTTTACACCTTGGTATTTCCATCTCGCCTTCATGGGCTCAATAATGACCTTTTAAAGTCCAGGTCCCGTTAGCAAAAGGACCTTCTCCTGATTTGGTGTCTGTTGTTTGATCATAATACTGGCAGCAGAATAGCATAAAACCACAAATTCAATTTCCTCCCATTCTTGGTTAACACTTCAGAAGCCAGAGCTTCCTCTGGAGCCAAGGGAGAATAGAACAGTCACCCAAAGCAATTTTGCAATGATAGACAATACATCCTAAAAACATTAATAAGACAACATCAACACTATGCAAAAATTTAAATTCACATAAGGATCCCCTGTCATGACTCAGGATATCTGTCTCTGGGGGGGTGGGGGGGTGGGGGGGGTGGGGGTGGGGGTGGGGTTTACCTGCAAGAAAAAGGAAAGAAAAGCTTCTTGGTTCATTTTGAGAACAGGAGGTGGGTTATAATTAGAAAGACGGGATAATCTACCTTGTATTAATTTTGTGCTCCTTTCCATGAGCATATTTGGCTTTCCAGGTGTACTTGTTTATTGGGGTATCCAATACCAATGGTGCTGCTCCCACCGTGGGGAGTTCAACTATGACAGGTTTTTCTAGAAAAGGAGATGGATTTCTGGGGTGGTCAAGGCCATGTGGCTGGCATGATTGTTGGAACGTTTGGACAGAATGCTGTGATCTTTGGGCATCCATTTACCAACACATTTAACTCCACTTATCCTTTCTGCAGAGGCCATAAATCTAAAGCCTCTTGACTGGTTTCTTTAGCTAATTCAAAAGCAGCTTGCTGTTCATTTCCCCATTCAAATTCATACTTTTTCCTTGTCACCTTGTACAAAGGGGTTAAAATCTGTCCCGAATGGGGAATATGTTGCCTCCAGAAGCCAAATAGCCCCATGAATCCTTGAGCTTCTTTTTTATTTTGTGGTACAACAAAATCCAAATTTTTTTCTCGGGCTTTAGGCAGTATTTCTCTATACCCACAGTGCCACTGAATCCCTAGAAACTTTACTGTCTGAGATGGTCCTTGGATTTTTTCAGGGTTAATTTCCCAACCCTTCTGTTTCATGTGATCTATCACTAATTCAAGAGCTTGTCGTACCTCCTCCTCATTATTTCCTTGAATCAAAATATCATCTATATATTGACTTAATTTTGTGTGAGGAGGCAGCTGTACTTCATCTAAGTGTTCAGGTATAATTCTATGACAGATAATGGGGCTATGCAACCACCCCTGTGGTAATCTAGTAAATGTATATTGCCGGCCCTGCCATGTGAAGGCAAATTGGGCCTGATGCTCTTCTGCAACTAGTTAAATCTATTACAGCATACCAAGTTCCTGGATGTTTCTGAACCTTCTCTATTAAAGTGACAGTGTCCAGCATGGCTGCTGCAAGCAGTGGAGTATGTTTATTTAGTTCTCTGAAATCCACCGTCATTCTCCAGGATCCATCGCTTTTCTTGACAGGCCATATTGGGTTATTCCACGCTGCTGTGGTTGGCTTTAAAATTCCTACCTCTAATAAATCTCTAACTGCCTGTGATATTTCTTCATGTCCTCCCGGAATTATATACTGCTTCATTATGACTCACTTAGTTGCAGCCGGGATCTGCATAGGAGGCATTTTTATTTTACAGACGGTAACAGGTCTGGCACTAACACAGGGTTTAACTCCAAATTGATACTGATCATCAGAAAGATTTCAAGTTAGTCTTTTAGAATCTCTATACCTTTTATAAGTCCAAGAACAGGACCAATCATGACTGAATTTTGGGAGGTTTCTTATTTTAATTTCTAGTTGTGTTTGTACAGGTTTAATTTATTTTCCTCCTAAACCTGTAATAATAACAAGTTGCCCTTTAAATTTCTTGGGATTCCAATATATTAAGGAGGCCTCTGCTCCAGTGTCAATCAGAGCACTTACAGTTTGCAGGGACTGCTTGTTCTAAAAAAAACCCCTTAAGCTCCACATGGGGTCATTGGTCCCTCTGCACCCACTTCTCTGGAGCTTGGCCATTAATTCATTTGTACTGATCCTAATATTGATTCACTTCCCTTGCCTCATGGAAAGGGTGCAAGTCTGAAAACGGTGGCTGATCGTCTTTCAACCACAGAAGTGCTGATCCACTTGCCGAAGGGGCCAGGGAGTGGGGGGGGCACCCTCCCCGGGCAGATGGAGGGTCCCGTTAGAGGTTCAAGAAGGGGGGGCATAGGCTGAGTTGTCCCTGAATTCCTAGTTTTAGATCTCTGCACTGTCTTGCTAGGTTTATTCAGCCCTCTCTGTGTATATATTCACCACACCTCGTTAGTTGGGACACTGTGGATTTTATTTTTTTTTTTCATGAGACATGCTTTCTTTTAGCAAAGCCATAAACTTTTCCTCATGAGAAATCCTATTTTCATTGTCTTTAGGGCTGTCTCGAGTATCTTGATTCTCTGCACTTCTTCAGGGGTCCCACTCCCCAAGGTCACCCAGCTACTTTATTTTTCTATCGCATCACAAAGGGGATTTCCTATCTCAGTAATCAAAAGAGTCATGATTACATTTTTACGGTAGTACTGCATCTCACACACACTCTTAGATTAAACAGATCGATCTTATATTACCACACAAGGAGCTCCCTTACACCATTCACACAAACAACACAGAATTACACTTATAACATTAGGACAATTATGACAAATGATAAATCCAAATTTAACACCAGAAGTACAATATACAAGCTCCAAGTCTCAGAGTCAACATTGGTGCCAATGGTCAAAATACACAAGAAATCCAGCCCTCTCCTTTCATATACTTACATTGTGCTACCCGCACTGTGGCTTTCTCTTCCACTGTCTGAAATGTATCCAGCTTATCAGCAAGCAAATTATTCCAGCATTACAACATCACTATTTGACTCCGTAAATCACATATCTGTCGCTCCATCTGGGAGCGCTCTAACAACAGCCTCTCTTTACTCTGGTGTTGTTTTCTATATGCAGTTAACAAAATCCATCCTCGTTTACTTGAATTTGTAGTCTCTTTTCCTTTTCCAATATGTACCCTTTTCCTATAATTTAAAACATCTAATGGTTTGGCTTCTTTCAGCCAGCTCTCCCATTGTTCACACGGTCCTCTGACCTGAGCCCACTCCTGAGCCAGTGAACTAGGGATGATTTTTTTCCAACCGGGAATATCTGGTGGACTTGACAAATTACCTTTGAACTTAAATAATGGCATTTTTGTCAGATCCCACTCCTGACACCAATTTATATTCTGCTGATTAAGGATACCAATTAAACTCAGACACCAGAGTGAAAAGAGTAGGCATATTTTACTAGTGATAACCAATGTAACAGTGTAATACAGAAAACATGCAGTAAGAAAAAAAAGCAGAATAGTGCACTTAAAGCAGCAAACAAGAAAAAACAGGGTAATGCATTAAATCATTACTACATGAGAAAGAGAATGGAGATTAAGAAAAATACATCACCACTTGCATATATTATCATCATCCAGATCCGCAGTCACTGGGGAGCTCCAGTTACAGTGAGAATTTGGAGAGCCTGTCCCGGCAAGTGGGAAATCCTACATGGTGCGTCCACCCATAGGTGAGGCATCCAAAGTCACTGCAAACGGGCCCAGCCTTATATACCAGAGATCAACAAGCCAGAATAGCTGGCACCTTTGTTTTGAGCGGAAAATTTCTGGTTTCATTCTCCTGTTGGATTCCACCCAAAGCCTGGCCAGGGCTCAGGGGGGGGAAACCAAGGGAGTTTCTAACAAGGCCAGATACTTGGGTTCTCAGCCTTGAACAAGGCTAAACAAGGGAAGTTCGATACATTCTCTCCTCACTACTGATTCTATTTTTTCTAAGCTGCATCTTTCACTAGCAAGCTTACATACTTTGTTAATGATTACACACTAAGCAGCTTCAGCTTGCGGCCTGTTGTTCAGGCTTCAGTACTTCAATGCTTTAGCACTTTTTACATCAGCATAAGTGCGTTGTTATAACTTAGTACAATACCTACTAGCACAATGGTTTTCAGTTATAAAATATACAGGATTCATCTATAGGTCAACTCTGGCTTGGGTCAGTTGCCCAAGCCTTAGCACTTCAATATCTTATAGAAGACGGGTTAATGCATGCAAGACTTATTGTAAACTTTTTGCTGGGCTTTAAGTGATAATGATTTGACATTAAAGAAATTTGACCTAAATTAAACACAAAGCATTAAGCAATGTATTGTTGTAATCTTTCATCTATAATAATTAGAAATGTACAAAACATAAATTCTTAAAGCTTTTCCTGCTATGTGGACTTCTTCTCTAATGTCCCAACAGCTAAAATGCAGTCCTGCTTCTGACACTTACAAGACTTATATCATGTGAGGATTGTTGTTCAATGATTTCCAGTTTCTCATTTGTAAATCAGAATCTGATGTTGCTCTCCTCCTGAATGTAGGAGAGGAGAAGGAGGGGGAATAAGCAGCCTTCAGTGCATTAATCAGCCCATATCTTCAAATATCATATGATGGATGTTCTTTACATGACTGATGTGATGAAAGGATGAAAAACATTAGGGTTCTTAGGATGAAGATAGCCAGCAGTGCAGATTTGGAATTTACATTTTGCAGGGAGCAGCACCAGGTCACTCAGGACGTCTTTAATGAGGAACTAGGAAGCAGCAATAAGTAGAGTGGGATTTGTGTTCCAACTAGCAAAGAACATGACTGCTCATAGGCAAAACCTGGTTTTAAGAAGAAAAAGGACTGTCATATTATTTACAGAGATTTCAGAATTTATGGAGTCTCTATATATCCAGAATTTGTTTTGTCCAAATATGCCTCTGTGCATATTTGTGTGTATACATGTATGTGTATGTGCATATGTATACATACATGTATACACATAGTGAGAGTATATCCTATTATTGCTAGGCTTGCTGTGCTGTTCTTCCAAGGGCCACAACTGCATATGGTCATATGCATAGCTCTAGAAATCTCTTCAGGTTTGATCAGAGGAGCAGATATACAGGAGCATGTGGTTCTGACTGCCTCCCAGCTGCTGGTCAACACAATACATTAACCTCTAGTATTCAGTGAAGATATATTGCAGATTCACAAACCAGAGGCGATCACTTTAAACCTGTTCTTGCCTCCTGCTTGACTTCCACATATGTCCATATTGGGCCCTTAGACTGGCACCTGCCTTACAGTTTTATCAGAAGAACCATCTGATCTGATTTCAGAGGCTTCAAAAGAAACCACCAGATCTTTCAGAAACTAGTTCAACAACTGAACATTGCCTGTTAAAAATGTGGCAGATCATTCTGTGTCATCTAGCCTTGACATGTCCTGGCTCTTCTTCAGTTTTTCTGCTGAAAATCAAATAAATCCCCAGTACTTTCACCAATCCAGAGAAAGAACTTGTACATTTATAAGTAATTTCAGAGATTTCATTTTAGTAAAGCTTCACAGCTCCTGAAGTCTCTCACTGAGAACAAGGTCTTCACATAGCACCAGAAAGAGAGCAGACACAAAAAGTACACCCTGGTATAATTTAATTTGATTGCTGGGGTCATATAGGAGAGAGATTTGATCTATGCAAGAATGTTTGTCAAGTATCATAGTACCACAGGCTCCATATTCCTCCATGTCATAATCATTCTAAATGGTAGGAGAAAGGAACTGGGGTGGACGATGCAGTTGCAGATTGTGACTGAAAACTTCTGTGAATCCCATACAAAATATCATATTTACTTGGCCTTCAGGAGACATGGCCAACACAGCAGCAGCTCTAGACTGTGGCTTATTCAATTCAAATGCAGAGGACTTCCTAAAATTTCCCTTCTTGCAGCACTGCCTGAATTAATTCTAGATCTTGTCCCAGTATCAATCTCATGGCTTATAGAATGGAAGATGTTATCAAATATACACTAGACTGGACTTAGGAGACTTGGATCTACCTCCAAGCTTAGCCACAGACATGTCATCTTGGACACATGAACCTGACCCTGCACATAACTATGGTCAGAGGGAGTTTTGAGGCTTCCCTATTCCCTGGATTCAGGCAAGATGTTTCTGTTGTATGGGAGATAAAAGGAATGAAATGCAGGTGCTGCTGGTCACATTTAGGCTGCTGCTAGGTTTTCACACAAGTTCCCAGACAGGGAACCATAGCTGTGACCACATCCCAGGCAAAGATGTGGCTCAGTGTAGTGGTTTAGGCCCTGCTGGTACCGGAGACAATGTGCTGTTGTCCCTGCCCCACTCTCAGACACAAGTAGGGCACAAACCCCAGGTTAAAATAACAAGAAATTTAATGCAACAGTGTAATAAACTATCTGAACAACAACAGTAGTAGTGATAAAAACAATAAACAGTAATAACAGGAAACAAGAAAAAAGATATACAGAGAAATACCGCAATGGATACAGACAGCCCGACGCGTGCTCCCTGCGAAGAAATCCACAAAATAAAAGCGCTTCCCGCACTGCTGTGCCAGACCTGACATCAACATCTTAGCAGCTTGGTTTCCCTGCTGGTTGTGTCGATGTTCATCAGTGGCCCAACTCTTGGGTACATGGGTATCCACATGGCGCACCTTCACAACGAGGTTTTCCACACAGGCTGCAATGTCCTGCCATACTTCAGCAGCCCAGACAGTTTTACCCTTATGTTGCCAGTTGCTCTGCTTCCATTGCTGCAGCCATTTCCACAGGGTATTCGCCAGTGCCCACAAGTCAGTGTAGACGTAGAGCCTTGGCCACTTTTCCTGCTCAGCAATATCCAAAGCAAGCTGGATGTCTTTCACCTCTGCGAACTGGCTCGATTCACCCTGTCCCTCAGCAGCTTCAGTGACCCGTCGTGTGGGACTCCATACAGCAGCCTTCCACCGTCGATGTTTTCCCACAATGTGACAAGACCATCAGTAAACAGGGCATATCGCTTCTCCTCATCCGGCAGCTCGTTATATGGTGGGGCCTCCTTAGCACGTGTTACCTCCTGTTCTGGTGACATCCTGGAATCTTTGCTCTCTGGCCAGTTCGTAATTACCTCTAGTATGCTTGGGCGGCTGGGGTTCCCTACTGGAGCCCGTTATGTTATCAACGCAACCGATTTATTCCACGTGGCATCAGTTGCATGATGTGGGGAGGAGGCCTTTCCTTTGAACATCCACCCCAGCACCGGTCTTCGGGGTGCCAGGAGAAGCTGTGTTTCAGTGCCGGCCACTTCTGAGGCAGCTCAAACTCCTTCGTATGCTGCCAGTATCTCCTTCCCAGTTGGTGTGTAATTAGCTTCAGAGCCTTTGTATCCCCGCTCCAAAAGCCTAGAGGTCGGCCTCGGGTTTCCCCAGGTGCTCTCTGCCAGATGCTCCAGGTAGGGCCATTCTCCCCACCTGCAGTGAAGAGCATGATCTTAAACTCCTGCCCTTCCTGGAATGGCCAGAGGGCTATTGCCTGGGCAATCTCCCATTTAATTTGTTCAAAGGATTGTTGTTTCTCACGGTCCCATTCAAAATCGTTCTTTTGATGGGTTACGTGGTACAGAGGACTGACAATCAGGCTGTAGTTCAGGACGTGCACCCTCCAGAACCCGACAGCACCCAGGAAAGACTGAGTCTCCTTTTTAGAGGTTTGTGGGGCCATGGCTCTTATCTTGTTTATCACCTCCATTGGGATGTGGCAACGCCCATCATGACATTTTATTCCTAGGAATTGAATTTCCATTGCAGGCCCCTTAACTTCCTTTTGCTTAATGGCACAGCCAGCCTTCAGGAGGATTTCAATTATATTCTTCCCTTTCTCAAAGACTTCCTCGGCTGTGTTCCCCCATACAATGTTGTCACCAATGTACTGCAGGTGTTCTGGAGCCCCACCTTTCTCCAGTGCAGTATGGACTAGTCCATGGCAAATGGTGGAGCTGTGGTTTCACCCCTGGGGCAATCGATTCCAGGTGTACTGGATGCCTCTCCAAGGGAATGCAAACTGTGGCCTGCACTCTGGCGCTATCGGAATGGAGAAGAACGCGTTAGCAATGTCAGTCGTGGCGTACCACTTGGCTGCCTTCGACTCCAGTTCATACTGGAGCTCGAGCATGTCCGGCACTGCAGCATCATTGCTGGCGTAACTTCATTAAGGCCACGGTAGTCCACATTTAGCCTCCATTCTCCATTAAGTTTTCTCACTGGCCATACAGGGCTGTTGAAGGGTGAGTGAGTTTTGCTGATCACCTTCTGGCTTTCTAGTTGACGGATCAGCTGATGGATGTGGACCAGGGAATCTCGGTTGGTGCGGTACTGCCGCCGGTGCACCGTCCTGGTAGCAATCGGCACTCGCTGCTCCTCACCCTTAAGCCGCCCCACCACTGAGGGATCCTCTGAGAGGCCGGGTAAGGTGGACAGCTGTTCAACCTCAACCACGGCAGATACATCAAAAGCCTACCAGTAAAATTTTGGGTCTTTGAAGTACCCTCTCCTGAGATAGTCTATGCCCAGGATGCACGGGGCATCTGGGCCAGTCACAATGGGGTGCTTATGCCAGTGCTCCCCAGTCAGGCTCACTTCAGCTTCCAGTAGGGTCAGCTGTTGGGATCCCCCTGTCACTCCGGAGATGCAGACGGATTCAACCCCACTGTAGCTCGATGGCATCAGGGTGCACTGTGCGCCAGTGTCCACCAAAGCCTTATACTCTTGTGGGTCTGATGTGCCAGGCCATCGGATCCACACTATCCAGTAAATCCGATTATCCCTTTCCTCCACCTGGCTGGAGGCAGGGCCCCTCTAATACTACTCATCATCACTCACTTCTTGTAAGAATGATTTACTGGTCCCCTCAAGAGGGTCAGACATAATGTTGGCCATTCTACTCTGCCTGGGGGATTTCTGACTGGACACTGGAGCTGCGCTCTTCTTGGAGGACTCCCCTTTTGTGATGGTCTTCCCTTTCAGCTGCTCTACTCGTGCAGCTAGGGCGGCAGTGGGCTGTCCATCCCACCTCCTCATGTTTTCTCCATGGTCATGGAGGAAAAACCACAGGGTGCCTCGTGGTCTATACCTTCTGCTGCCGTTCTCTTGTGTGGGGAAACGTTTACTTCTAGTGACTGAGACATCAGCCCTTGCAGGTGAAACGTAGGACATGTCCTCTTCCATTTTCTGGACCCTCTGAGACAGTTCCTCCACAGCTGAGACCCAGGAATGTTGAGCTGAGATGAAGGGAGATTTCCCTCATATTGCCGGAGCTTGCCAACCACTCCATTCACTGGGTGTCTGTCCACCAGGACACTATTGCCAATGCTTTTGAGTGTGCTTCTGGTGCACTCTTCAGGAACTTTTGCCACATCAGGTGTGTGCAAGGGGCCTGATCTGGGTCCATGGGTGACTGTTCATGATTCAGATCACCATAGATCATCTCAAACACAGCCAGTTCCCTGAGGTTCTGGATGCCTTTCTCAGTGCTGGTCCATTTGCCTAGCTGACATAGGATATCATCCTTGTAGGGGTGCCTCTCCCTTACACTGAGCAGGAGTCACTTCCAAAGGCTGAGGGTTTGAGTCTGCTTCCGTATTTCCCTATCAATGCCACAATCCTTGGCCAAAGATCCCAGCTGCTTGGCCTCTCTCCCCTCCTTCTCAAAAGCACTGGCTCCATTGTCCCAGCATCGGAGCAGCCAGGTGCAAATCTGCTCGCCTACCAGGTGGCCGAAATCTCTCCGCATATCTCGCAGCTCATTCAGGGACAGAGATTGGACTATCACCTCTGGTCCTTCCTCCTGTTCCCCTGATGGGCCTGGCTCACCCTCATCCCTCACTCTGCGAGCTGACTTTCTGGTATATTTTGTTTTATGTATCAGGGCAACTGACACTGGCACTGGCTGGCTCTCTGGCTCAGTCGCTGTGCTGCTGGAGGTGACTGAGACTGGATCTGCCTGTGCCCCTGGTTCAGATATTGTTTGTGTGGCCTTTTCTTCCCCTTGAGGGCAGTGGGTGGTATTAAAGAGGACACGGTAGGCATGGGCAAGTCCCCAACACATTGCAGCGATTTGTGTCTCCTGGGTTTTGCCAGCTTGGTAACACACCCTTTCTAAGCACTCCATCAGCTTCTCAGGGCTCTGCATTTGCTCAGGAGTGAAATTCCAAAGCACTGGAGGTGCCCAATAACTCAGGCCTTTGCCCATCTTTTCCCACACCCCTTGCCACTCACCATTATCTGACCTCGAGGCATGTTTCCAGGCACTACTATTGTTAGAGAAATACCATATGGCCAAAACAAAAATCAGCCAGACTTTCAGAAGGCACTGTGCCACAATCACACTGGCCTGCAGGCTCCAAGAATAACTGGAACTCCCCAAAGCCAAGAGGATCTCTTCCCCTGGCTCACCCATAGAGGGGGTGAGACCCCTTACAAAAGCCCAAACGGCAAACAGGTACCGGCCCGCCCCCTCACACAGCGATACAAAGGCAGCATAAGCATTCAATAGCCCGTATAACAACATAAGACCCTTTCTACATTTTCCACCGATAACAAACGCCACCACAGGGACCATACACTGGATATAAGGAGTAATCCAGCCCCACCACACAAACAAGTGGGCCAGCATCGCAAATATTTTTTTATCAAACAAATACAAACAAAAAAATTACACCCAACAGTTTGCTCTATCACACTCTGGTCAGGGTCTGTCCCTTTTTATTCTTATTTCAGCCCTCGAGCCCCACGTTGGGCACCAATTTACAAATGTGCAGGTTTATGCCCTGCCGGGACCAGAGAGCACGTTGCCATTGCCCCTCCCCCACCCTCAGCCGATCGGGCTGGAAGTTAAGCACAGACCCCGGGCTGAAATAAGAAGAAATTTAATACAACAGAGTGATAGAACAATCTGAACAACAACAGTAGCAATGGTAACAACAATAAACAGCAATAACAATGAACAAGACAAACGATATACAGAGAAATACCACTAGCTGGTCACAGAAAAAAAAAGTTCCCGCCACCGAGCCCACCAAAAAGCCAGGTAAAAAGCTTCTGCCTCTGGACCTGACGCCAGCATGGTATGAATAACCCGGCTGGAGATCCCTTCCCCCTCTCTCTCTGCTGGGGAAACCTAACCCTATCCTAGCTGAACCAGGACAATCACAAATCAAAACATTTAACAGATATTATAAAGCCTACTAATTGTCCTGTCTATCCTGGGGACACTTTCAAGACCACGGTTGCTCAATGTTCAAACATGCAGAACTGCCATAAAGGACTCTTGTCACAACCTGATCTGGTGCAGTGCAGAAACCTAGATGTTGGGAATGCTATACATAAGCATGTGGATGGTACAGCCCTGACAGAGGATGCTAATAGAGCACTTGGGATTTGCTGAGGAATGGGTAAACAGAGATCAGAATTGCAAGACTGCTATTACAACATCACTGACTGGACTGCTGATTAATGGTCCATGCTTTCATGGCCTTTATATAATTTCTTATTCAGAAATTGGCCTTGACATAGAAGGATACATTTGGTGTTGTTCTATTGAAGTCATCTGCCTTAGCTGTAGGAGATCTGAGGGGAAGAAAAAGATATGGGAGCTACCCAGCTGAGTCAGACTTACCCCATCCAATTACCAGTTTATTACTGCGGGAAACTAGGGAAAGAGTATGGGTCCTCTGTAACTTTAATCTAATTTACTAACATAACAGACACGCTTAATCAGTCTAACATAAAACACAATCACACTAATGTAATCAGTCACATTTCCTACTCAACTGCTTGGATTCTCACTGCTAAAGCAAGTTGATCTTGAAGTTTCAAGTAAATCTTGAAGTTTGATATTCTGAAGTTCAGGTTCTAAAGCAGAGAAGTGTCAAAGCGCTACTGGTTTCAGTGCATGATGTGGTACAATCTATTTTTTTCCTGGCAAGACTGCAAAGACAGTGCATAAAGCCACACAAGGCGCAAACTGGGCTAACAATTGCTGTGCTAGCACTTTTGCCAGCACTGCCCAGAAAGGCAGCAGAGTGTCTAGAGCACAGCTTGCACTGTCATTGTCAGTGAAGGAACATTCCCATAACTCTGCCTCACCAATGCTACGAAAAAGAGTATGTGCATTAGTTGACTATGTATTCCAGCTAGAGGTCTGTTGTAGCTTAAGCCTAGTAAGCAGCTAAGCACCACACAGCCACTCACTCACTCCCCTGCAGCAGGATGGGGGAGAGAATTGGAAGAGTAAAAGTGAGAAAACTCATGGGTTGAGATAGACAGTTTAATAGGTGCAGAATCTGTGCACACAAGCAAAACAAAATAAGGAATTAATTCACTACTTACCACTGTCAGGCATGTGTCCAGCCATCTCCAGGAGAGCAGGGCTCCATCACGTGTAACAGTTATTTGGGAAGACAAGATTTGTACTTCCCCCCCCCTTCCTTCTTTTCCCCCACCTTTATATTGTTGAGTATGATGTCACATGTTTGGGGTCAGCTGTCCCTGCTGTGTCCCCTCCTAACCTCTTGTGTGCCCCCAGACTACTTGGTGATGAGGTGGTGTGAGAAGCAGAAGAGACCTTGACTCTGTAAGCACTGATCAGCAGTAACAAAAACATCCCTGTATTATCAACACAGATTTCAGCACAAATCCAAAACATAGCCCCCATACTAGCTACTATGAAGAAAATTAACTCTATCACAGCCAAAATCAGTACAATGTCCCTGGCTCTGACAGTGACTATGTAGCAATAATGTTTTAAAGGATATTCAGCTGTTTCATAGTAGAGACACTGCCATCCCCTGAGGCCAGAGATATGAACTGTATGACCTCTTTGTCTCGGAGCCTCTCTGCTTGTTCACATCATGGCTGGGATGGAGAGGACACTGTATGCAGGGCAAATACATGGGTCCTACATGTATAAAACAGTAGCATTCAACTCGAACTGGAGTCTGGACAGCTCATGGGGCTGCTATGAGGCAGAGAGCCTTTCTGTTTCAGGTCAGTCTACTATTTGCCAGCTATTCAGTGACTTGAATGAATTTAACATGTGGTCTTAGGCTCTGATTCCATACCCCTAGAGTCAATATAACTGCACTGTGAGAGGGCGCTGAGATCCATCTCTTGGTCCACAGGCAGGCACAAACGTGCATAATCTCTGCACTGGTGATAATCATGTAGAAAAGCTCCCCATCACCAGTGCAAGCTGATATCAGTCCTCATCAGACATAGTTCAGGACCTGGAATCCTCTCATATAAAAACTTTTGTAACTCCTTATGAAATATATCAATAAAGTAAAGAAAATCCTCTTTCATTTAAGAGCTACTTCTCACCCTCATTAAACTCCTTAACAGATTACAGGCAAAATGTTTGAAATCAAACATACACTATAAAACATTATCTCGGTACTCCTACAGAGTGATACTGTACTGCTAAATGTTACTGCCTTTCAATGGAATGGATCTTCACAAATTGCAATTACTTTCATCTTACTTATTAACCACTGTAACAGTATGATACCTCCATAAAACTAGATTAATTTTTCAATTAGTACTGGTAGTCATGCCAAACTGGAGATGGGGTCTCATGTTCTGAAAATATTCTTCCTGGCTGAAGAGGACACCTTTATACTCACATAAATGTTACTGTAATGAGGTATGAATGTTAATAAATAATAACAAACTATTCCCATTTTAAACAGTGTAAAGTGTCTTTCTACTCATTCCCTTTTTCTATAAAAACAGGTTATTTCCACCTGGCTGCTATGTTAGTTAATATAATGAATTATGTTATTAGGGAAGATATATTGAACTTTATGTTCTGGGGCCCAATTTCTGTCCTTTAGACATTATCATCATACTTGGTGGGATGATTTTCAACCTTGCCACTGTTGGTGCTGAGTAGTGTCAAAAAAAAAAAAAAAAAAAGCTCTGGACTAATGGGTATCCAGCTGACCAATTCCTGCAGCCTTCACAAGGAACATAGGCTATTCCTGACCAGGTAAATCATTAGTAACTGCTACTCCACACACTCCTGTAGACTGAAGTCCCCCATCTGGGGGAAAACTTGGTAGATCTGACTTCATCTTCATGAGTGGTAGCCTGAAATCATGGGGCCATGACATAAATAATATTTACTTCTATTTTGCTTACTCCAGATGTCCACTTACAATGAGGTATGCTGAACATTTTCCTGGTGATAAATTCTTCCACAAGGGAGAAAAACTGCACCTCTGAACAGATCAATGCCAGTAAGAGAGAGGGAAAGACAGGTAGGATGGCTGGATTAGTGTAGCCTGCAGAACAAGATAGAGAACTACAGATTAGGTAGTGGCTATATCTGAATACATTTTGATGTCTATACAAGCCTCAAAACAGCAAAGTCGAAGGATGTTGGTGAACACTAGCTAGCAGACAGCAAAGTCGAAGGATGTTGGCGAACACTAGCTAGCAGACTTTCACCATTCCCTCTAGAAATGACCCCAACATGGTATTGTATTTGTTGAGGTTTGTGGTCAGTACGAGGTCAGTCACTGTTTTAAGCAAATGTCTCATTAATTCCTGGAGACCAAGGTGTCCAGTGTCATGGTCCATTTGGATCTCTAATATTTACAGGACAAGGTACTCTGTAAACTAAACTGTATTTTATGAGCTCATTAGGAGACAAAACAAGCAAACATGACAAACAAGGGCTCAATCCACTTTGTACAGACTAGTCTAACACATGAATTCACTAATTCATCACCTAAGTAATGAAGTTTCTAACTCAAGTTCTCTAATTCATAACTCACAACTTGTAATTTGTAACTTGTCCACTTACGAACAAACCAGTTACCTAGTCAACAGTAAGAGTGCTCATCCTTCCTCCACCATCATGGTGCTGGTGTCCCCTGTATCACACAGGGAAGCAAAAAAGCCTCAGCAGTCCAGCTACTGTTGGATCAGCTTCAAAATCTTTTTGGGTAAACTGACATGGTTATACCTTCCAGCTTGGAAGTTTGGTCTATGCTACTTTAGGAGTTAGCAGATTCTGAAAAAAATGCCAGACAATATGCAAGGATTATGCCTGCAAGAGACAGCAAGCTGCAGGTGAGAGTGGCTGAATAATGACTTTTAGCCCTTTCTGTCCATCATGTCTTGCCTGTATGTGTTGCCCTCCCTCTGATCTAATGGTGCTGCTCCCAGCATACATCAGGCCTTAGCATGAGCTGTGTGTTATTCAAAACTGGAGCAGAGTTGAGTGAACAGCCACATTTCACCCCATTACCTCAGCAAGTGGAGGTACTCTTACTCCTCTTGCCTCACTGGGGTGGGGACAGGAGAAAGTTTTGAGCACTTTCACTGAAGTCTGTCTTCAGCTAACAATTTATGTTACATGTTTTCAACACGGTGAGATAAGTGATAAACGGATATACAAACATAATTTAAAAATCTAGTAAACCAGAACACAATGATACAATGATCATAGGATGTAACATAAGATGTGATATGCTGCTTACAGATGGAGCATATCCCATAGAAATGTCACACCAGTGATGTCCACCAGTTTGTTCAATTTCTGTTGTGATTCTGACAATCCAGCCAGTATCATGTTTGATAGCAATAGTCACTTGTTTTTGGTATGTAATAGATTTTTCATATCTGGTTATTAAGGTTTCCAGCTCCTCAATTTGAGAGTCCTAAGGGTACAGACCAAGTTGTAGTCCAGAATTCCACCAGTACTGATGTGAGATTTTGGATATGTTGGACCTCACTGTCTATGTTACAGCAGAAGTTACCAGCTTCTGTGGGTTTGCTTGATTGTTTATGTGGTAAAATGCCAGAACTCCCAATGAAAGGGTTAGCATTGTCTGATACATGAAGCTTCCCACCTTTTTAGATTGTCATCATTGTCTCCAGTGATAACACCTCACTATATAGCGTATTAACAAATACTTAGTATACATTCTAGATGGATACTTTCCATAGTATGCAGGTTGAATGACAGCTTTCATTTATTCATTTAATGGTTCCTAGGGAGGGAGAAAGAAGACTTAGGTCTTGGATCATATCCAAGCCTCATTAATGATTCATTTCACCACTACAGTATCCACAGTTTCCTTTATTCCTTCCTCTTGAAAGTGCTGCAAAGTGATCCAGTGTTTTCTGAGTGATAGGTATTGAATTCTCACCCGATCTCCTGGATACCACACCAAGGTGTTCAAAGCATCTTGCTGGTGTTGTTTCATTAAGAATATTAACTATATCACTTTTACTGGGAACAGCTGCAATAAGTGGATCCATAATCTAGTGTTGGTCGCCACTTGTCATTAGGTTTCTTTACTGGCCACACAGGAGAACTGTAGGGGGAATGAGATTTGATAATGATTCCCCATTCTTTCAGCTATTTTTATCAATTCAGTAACAGGACAAATATCATCAGAAGGTAACTTGTATTGTGAAATATTTACTAGCTTGCTATGGCGTACTGAGCAACTGTTTGCAACAGATTGACAGTCAGGCATGCATTCATACAAGGCGAACTGTGGATCAAATGGTGTGGGGTCCCTATTTCCCATTTTCCCCCTGAGTCAACCCATGGCTGTCCCCCCAATGCATTTTAGCCAAAATCTGAGCAGGAATTGAATGAACAGTCACAGGCCAGGATCTAACTGCCTAAAGCTTAGCTTTTAAATCTGCATTTCAACACTACAACAGGCTTAATTTTCTTCAATGTGGTGTTCTAGTCAGTCTCGCTGCACTCTGCCACCATTGCTCAGTAGCTATGACAATCATACAGATTCATATGGGGTTTAAATATTGAGCATCATGTCTAATTGTCATTTGAAAAAGTTGGTCCATATTTCTGCTACTGCTTGTTCAGAAGCAGTGAGACCATGCACTGTGTTTTACAATGTGAGATAAAGCAGTATTACCTACTCCAAACAGTGTCACATTCTCCATCATAACTTGTAAGAGCTTTGCAACATCCCTCTTCAGTGTGAGTTTTGATATATCTAAAGACTAGAGTATTGTGGCAGGTGCACCCACTCAATGAGAGCAGAGCTTCTTGGCTGTTGAGATGTGGCAGCTCCTGGCTGCCTTTGCTCTCAGGGCCTCACGGTAGTTGGGGCCTTTGGCCAATGGGAGCCGCTATTGACTCCTGGTCAGATTGGGCCTGTGTATCAATGGAGTCCCCTGGGGTGCCATTTGGAGCTTGTCCCCTGGAGCAACAGCTCTGGTTGAGGACTCTCCCCTTGGATCAGGACACTGCCCAAGGAAACTCCTCGAGGTGCCTTGAGTTGGGATGCTGCCCTGAGCAGGTCCTCGAGGTTGAGAGCCCTCACTTGTCAGGTGAGTGATAAAGCATTTTGGGTTACCATTAAACCCCGGGGAGTGGGGCTTTGTTCTGTGTTATGGGTTGCTGTTAAACCCTATGTAGCTGTTCTGTTCTCCTCTCACAGACATTTGAACCTGTAATTTATGCAGAGCTAGTTAATGGTGCTAATTTTTTAAATTATTATTATGATTTTTGGTGGTTCGTTGTTTATTTGAGAGCACCTGTAACAAGTATAAGAAATTTAAAATGACTGAAGTTGTTTTATCTGGGTTTCTTGTGGGAAGCCTGTGTCACCACAGGGCAAAAATCTTGTAATAGAGCCTGATTCTATCAGGATTATTCCAGAACAGCATATATAAGGAGGAGAAACATCCTCACAGTGATAAAGTAAAATGCATGATGAAACTGCCTGTCCTTCTGCTCTCATTGTCCCTTGTATTTCAAATACTCACTTGAACTGCATATTTTTTTCTGTACAAATCTATTTTTATTGCAGAACAGTTACTTTATCTGGTAAAGTTCATTTTGGTAATTCAGGTACTAAATGTTTAGTAAATGTGATAGAGGACCCTGTCAGAGCAGCTATGATATGTACTAGGCATATATATACTTGTCACAGCCTTGCAAATCAGTTACAGCATGTAGATGTGATAGTATGACACAAGCCTCTTAAACTTCATTAGTTGCACTAAGGTAACTGGAGTTGAAGAAAGAGACAATGGGAAGATCCCTCTGCCATGCCAAATCATGGTGATGGAAGGGGTTGCCCATTTCAGGGGTGGGAGAGAGCAAGCAGGCCGGAGAGCACAGCCCTACTTGCCTATTGCTGCTCATGTGGAATACAAGGTAAAGTGGACAAGGCCAGGGTCTTTTGTCTCCCCATGTAGTAAGGTGGCACGGGCCTTGAGCAAATTATAAATTTCCCTTCAACCTCGACCTTCCTTCCTTCCCTTTCTACCAGAAACTGCATAGCTTTGTGTGCAGCTAATGTAGCAAAGACAAATCTAGGCTTTTAGTGTTTAGCTAGATCTAACAACTGTTCAATCTGTCCTGTGAGCTATCTATAGAGAGTGAATACCAATAGACCTACCAGGGGAAGGAGAGGAGAACACCTAACAGATGTGGACTCATCTGTCCCCAGGACAAGCAATGAATTCTGTAACTCATAAAATACTGTCTTTCCTGGGGTGTGAAGGTAAGAAGCAGTCCCAGACCAGCTCCTTGAGAAAAGTGGAAGGTAAATTGCTTGCACCACCCAAAAATACCATTCAGAGGGCAAAAAACATATCAGAAAAGAGCTGGCTCTTAAGCAGTTACCATTTCCTTGGAGACCTCTCTGAAAAGCCAGATACTGCAGAGCTTGCGGGACAGAAAAGGATCAATAGTAAAAAATGTAAGCACAAAAAGATCCTGCCATGGATATCTTCAAATAAGTATGTGGTTTCAAGTATGTTGAAGTGTGGAAACAAACTACAACTCAGAAAGAGTTATAAAGCAGGCATGTTTATTCCAGCCGGGGTGCAAGGGGATTTCTCCTCAAAGCTTGCACACCGTCTCTGGCAAGTAGCCAGATATTTATTACAACAAAACATACATATTCATTTGGAAGGGCTGGGTTATTACAATTAGTTCGGGGAATAGGTGTGATTCTTAGAATTATTCAAGGAATGAAGTATGTGGTCCTCTTGCTGTGTCCCGCTGTTAAGCAAAGTCCAGATGTCTCCTTCGTCTTCATGAATTTTTCAACTTGACTTCCTGCGCATGCTCTCTGGCCCTTTGGTTCCTCTCCAGGTTGTAGAGTCAGCCTTTTACCTGTTTGTTTTGTTAATTGGAACTTTTGTGTCTGTTAAGATGTCCCAGAAAGTAAGTCCTTTAGCTGGTATCTATCCTGTTTTCTGTAAGGATGTTATCTACTTAACATTGCCTGAGGGCTAGGACTCCTTTGGCATTTTTTTTTTTTTTTTTGCTTCCTCAGATCAATTCCCCCCTTTTCTTTTACCTATGCAAATTCTTTTGCTATATCATGCCATTCCCTTTAAGGGTTTTGGCCAAGTATGCACCTACAGTCCCTACCCATAATCCAACCATGTTGATAATCAGTGTCCATCCTTTTGTTGGAAATATATGATCACCCGGTTTAATGTTGTGTACAGGCCCATCCAGTCCTTGAGTTCTGGTCCCTAGGACCAATTTCCCACAGCTGTTTTTGTAGGCTGATAACATAATCAGTTACTATTTCATTCCCAATCTAAATTGATGCCCCCGCCTGTATCATATATGGTTTCCTATATACTATTTCAAAAGAACTTAATCCCTCCTTGATTCTGGTTTTGGTCCCGATTTTAAAAAGTGCTAAAGACAATGATTGAGGCCAAGGTAATTCAACCTCCTGACCTAGTTTTGTAATTTACTTAAGTGATTCATCTTCTCTACTTGACCACTTGCTTGTGGACTATATAGAATATGTAATTGCCAGTCTATTTCTATGATCAATGCAAGTAATTGTTTTAACCTTTTGAACTCTAGTAACCATGAAGTAAGCTCGTTCCATATTTCTTCAAAGTCTAAAAAAGCATCTTTTCATATCTCCTGCAAAATCCTTAATTATTGCAATATTATTCCTAATTCTACATTTATTTTTCCTGTTTCACCTATGTGTGTACAACAACTATAATTCACAACTGTGTTCAATCACCCATGTGAAGCCAACATCATGTTTCACTGTCAGCACTTCAGATTTAGAAATTATCTAATTCAGTAACACTTATTATTTCTGCATGGGAATGCATCTGGCCAACATGAGAAGGTATCTGTTAATACTAATAAGTACCAACACCCCCCTTTTCTTGGGAGTTCAGAAAAATCTATTTGCCAGTGTTGTCCTGGACTATTACCTTTCACTATAACTCCATTTTTTAATTTTACTTGATGTGTTTGGGTTGTGGTTTTTGTTTGGTTTGGGGGTTTTTGAGTAAACAGCATAGTCATCTTATTGTTTTTTCAATTTAACTGCTTGTATAGAGCATCTGTTCCCCAATGTTTTCTTATGTTCACCTAAATCTAACTTCTATTGTATGTTGGAAGGCACTGTTATTTGCCCATCTGGAAAATAAACCCATCCATCTTTTTCTTTATTACCCTTTAGATCATTAATCATTTTCTGATCCTCCTTTGAATATTTAGGTTTCAAATCTGAGTTTAAGATTGAAAGTTTTACCGTCTGGGACCAAAGCTAATGCTATGGTTGCCATTTCTGCCGCCTGTCTGGCCTTTCAATCTGCCAAATTACTTCAAACTTCCTGTTCAGTGTTACCATTTTGATGCCCTCACAATGCATGATGGCTACTTTTTCAGGGAGTTTTATGGTTTCTAGCAGCCTTAAAATTTCCTCCGCATGTTTTGTTTTCTTTGTGCTGTGAACAATCCTCGTTCTTTCCATATGGCACATGAGCATGTACTACTCCAAAAGCATATTTCTAATCTTAACCTTCTTCCCTTTTGCCAGTTCTAAAACTTTGGTCAAGGCAATTATTTCAGCCTTCTGAGCAGCAGTCCCTACTGACAACGATTTAGTTTTTATTACTTCGTCAGTGGTGATCACAGTGTACCCTTACAGTTTTCCCTGTTTTATGAAGCTGCTTCCATCCATGAACCAGGTGCCTTCAGCATTCTCAAGTGGTTCTTCTTTTAAGTCAGGTCTACTGGAGAAAATGGCTTCCATGATCGCCAGACAGTCACAGGTTACAGGCTCTAATGTGGTCCCGCTGAGAAAAGAGGCTGGATTCACAATGTTAGTGGTTCATAATTGGCACCAACCTGTCATCCCAAGGAAAGTTTGGAGTTCTTTTGCCATTCTGGGTTCACGTGTGCGACAGATGGCCTCTTTCCGTTCTCAGCTCTGTTGTTCTTCAGGAATCCCAAATCCTAAGTAGGTCACTTGCTGCTGGACCAGTTGAGCTTTCTGTTGAGATATTCGATATCCACTAAGTCCCATAAAGTTAAGTAAACTGAGAGTCCATAGTACACAGTCTTCCTTCATCCTTGTAGCTATGAAAAGGTCACCTACAGATTGTAGTAAAATTCCTCCTAGTGAGGGCAGGGTCCAGGTTTCAAGTTCCCAGGCCAATTGATTCCCAGAGATAGTGGGGCTGGTTTTAAAATCTTGTGGTAACACTGTCCAGGTTAACCGTTTTGGGGTTGGTTTTTTTTTTTTCCTCCTTGTATCAGGGTTTCCTCATTCAAATCTGTCTTTCTTGTTAAGGCCAGGCAGAAAAAGGCATCTTTTAGATTCAAAATGGTAAATGATATTTGAACTCCTTTTAATTTAGTTAACAAAGGATAAAGATTTGCCACTATAGGGTATGGTCTTATACAATTTTGTTTATTGACCTTAAATCCTGAACTAATCTATAACAGTTGCCATCAGATTTCTTTTCTTTTCTAAGTAAAGATAGGGGTATTACACCATGGTTTGCATTCAATTAACAGTCCGAATTGCAAAAATTTATCAACAATTTTTTTTTATCCCTATCTGATCTTCTGCACACAAATGATATTGTTTAATCCTTACCAGAGCAGCTCCTGGTTTTAATTTGATTTCTATTAATTTGGCATTCTTAGCCTTACCTGGTATTCCAGAAGCCCACACTCCTGGATATACCTGGTCCAGAATTTCTGTTGGTATTGTGCTCTCCTTTTGAGTCTGTAACAAAGACAAAATTAAAAGTTTGATTAATTAGTCTTCCTTTATTTTAAACTCAGTTCCTTTGGCACTAAAAGCAATATTTGTTCCTAGTTGTTCTAACAGGTCTCTCCCTAATAATGGTTTAGGGAATCGAGGCAAATAAACAAACTTATGTCTACCTCTTAGTATTCCTAATTTATACTTTATAGGCTGCAAAAATAAATCCTTTTCAGTCTGGCCAGTTGCTCCAACCACAGTGTCCTGGTTCAACTAGGATAGGGTTAGGTTTCCCCAGCAGAGAGAGAGGGGGAAGAGATCTCCAGCTGGGGTATTCATACCATGCTGGCGTCATGTCCAGGGGCGGAAACTTTTTACTCTCTTTGGCTTTTTGGTGGCGGTACCCACGTGTTGGCTTTGTTCCGTGACCATTTTGCAGTATTTCTCTGTATATCGTTTGTTTTGTTCAATGTTATTGCTGTTTATTGTTGTTATCATTGCCACTGTTGTTGTTCAGATTGCTTATCACACTGTTGTATT
Source organism: Athene noctua (assembly GCF_965140245.1). Taxonomy (NCBI): domain Eukaryota; kingdom Metazoa; phylum Chordata; class Aves; order Strigiformes; family Strigidae; genus Athene; species Athene noctua. The sequence goes on from NC_134077.1 coordinate 41,362,440, forward strand.
AAATTTCTTCCTATTTTTACCCGGGTTTCTGCCTAATTTCCAGCCCGACAGGCTGAGGGTGGGGGAAGGGCAACAGCAACATGCTCTCCAGTCCCGGCAGGACTTAAACCACGACAGCCTTAATTGGCGCGCAACATGGGGCTCTAAATAAGAATAAAAAGGGACAGACCCTGACCAGAGTGTGATAGAGCAATCCGTTGGGTGTAATTTTTCTGTTTGTATTTGTATTTTTTTGATAAGAAAATGTTTGCAATGCTGGCCCACTTGTTTGCGTGGTGGGGCTGGATTACTCCTTATATCCAGTGTATGATCCCTGTGGTGGCGTTTGTTATCGGTGGAAAATGTAGAAAGGGTCTTATGATGTTATACGGGCTATTGAATGCTTATGCTGCCTTTGTTTTGCTGGGGGGGGGGGGCCGGTACCTGTTTGCCGTTTGGGCTTTAGTTAGGGGTCTCACCCCCTCTATGTGTGAGCCAGGGGAAGAGATCCTCTCGGCTTTGGGGAGTTTCAGTTATTCTTGGAGCCTGCAGACCAGTGCAATACTGGCACAATGCCTTCTGAAAGTCTGCCTGATTTCGGTTTTGGCCATGTGCTATTTCTCTAACAATAGCAGTGCCCGGAAACCTGCTCTGAGTTCAGATAATAGTGAGTGGCAAGGGGTGTGGGAAAAGATGAGCAAAGGCCGGAGTCGGTGGGCACCTCCAATGCTTTGGAATTTCACTCCTGAGCAAATGCAGAGCCCTGAAAAGCTGATGGAGTGCTTAGAAAGGGTGTGTTACCAAGCTGGCAAAACCCAGGAGACACAAATCGCTGCAATGTGTTGGGGACTTGCCCATGCCTACCGTGTCCTCTTTAATACCACCCACTGCCCTCAAGGGGAAGAAAAGGCCACAGAAGCTGAAACAATACCTGAACCGGCAGCACAGACAGAGCCAGTCTCAGTCACCTCCACCAGCACAGCGACTGAGCCAAAGAGCCAGCCAGTGCCAGTGTCAGTCGCCCTGATACAGAAAATATACCAGAAAGTCAGTTCGCAGAGTGAGGGATGAGGATGAGCCAAGCCCATCACGGGAACAGGAGAAAGGGCCACAGGTGATCGTCCGATCTCTATCCCTGACTGAGCTGCGAGATATGCGGAGAGATTTCAGCCGCCTGGGAAGTGAGCAGATTTGCACCTGGCTGCTCCGATGCTGGGACAATGGAGCCAGTGCTTTTGAGAAGGAGGGGAGAGAGGCCAAGCAGCTGGGATCTTTGGCCAAGGAGGCTGGCATTGATAGGGAAATAGGGAAGCAGACTCAAACCCTCAGCCTTTGGAGGCGACTCCTGCTCAGTGTAAGGGAGAGGCACCCCTACAAGGATGATATCCTATGTCAGCTAAGCAAAGGGACCACCATTAAGAGAAGCATTCAGAACCTCAGGGAACTGGTTGTGTTTGAGATGATCTATGGTGATCTGAATCATGAACAGTCACCCATGGACCCAGATCGGGCCTCTTGCACACACCCGATGTGGCAAAAGTTCCTGAAGAGTGCACCAGAAGCACACTCAAAAGCATTGGCAATAGTGTCCTGGTGGACAGACACCCACACTCTAACAGTGGATGGAGTGGTTGGCAGGCTCCAGCAATATGAGGGAAATCTCCCTTCAGCTCAGCTCAACATTCCTGGGTCTCAGCTGTGGAGGAACTGTCTCAGAGGGTCCAGAAAATGGAAGAGGACATGTCCTACACTCCACCTGCACGGTCTGATGTCTCAGCCATTAGAAGTAAATGTTTCCCCACGCAAGAGAAAGGTAGCAAAAGGTACACACCATGAGGCACCCTGTGGTTTTTCCTCCGCGACTATGGAGAAAACATGAGGAGGTGGGATGGACAGCCCACTGCCGCCCTAGCTGCACGAGTAGAGCAGCTGAAAGGGAAGACCATCACAAAAGGGGAGTCCTCCAGGAAGAGCACAGCTCCAGTGTCCAGTCAGAAATCCCCCAGACAGAACAGAATGGCCAACGTTATGTCTGACCCTCTTGAGGGTTCCAGTAAATAGTTCTTGCAAGAACTGAGTGATGATGAGCAGGATTAGAGGGGCCCTGCCTCCAGCCGGTTGGAGGAAAGTGATAATCAGATTTACTGGACAGTGTGGATCTGATGGCCTGGTACATCAGACCCACAAGAGTATAAGGCTTTGGTGGACACTGGCGCACAATGCACCCTGATGCCATCGAGCTACAGTGGGGTTGAATCCATCTGCATCTCCGGAGTGACAGGGGGATCCCAACAGCTGACCCTACTGGAAGCTGAAGCGAGCCTGACTGGGAAGGACAGGCATAAGCACCCCATTGTGACTGGCCCAGATGCCCCGTACATCCTGGGCATAGACTATCTTAGGAGAGGGCACTTCAAAGACACGAAAGGGTACCAGAGGGCTTTTGCTGCAGCTGCCCTGGAGGAGGTTGAACAGCTGTCCACCTTACCCGGCCTCTCAGTGGATCCCTCACTGATGAGGCGGCTTAAGGTTGAGGAGCAGCGAGTGCCGATTGCTACCAGGATGGTGCACCGGCGGCATCTAATCCAGATTCCCTGGTCCCCATCCATCAGCTGATCCGTCAACTAGAAAGCCAGAAGGTGATCAGCAAAACTCACTCACCCTTCAACAATCCTATATGGCCAGTGAGAAAGCTTAATGGTGAATGGAGGCTAACTGTGGACTACCGTGGCCTGAAGGAAGTTACGCCAGCAATGAGTGCTGCAGTGCCGGACATGCTCGAGCTCCAGTATGAACTGGAGTCGAAGGCAGCCAAGTGGTACGCCACGATTGACATTGCTAACGCGTTCTTCTCCATTCCGATAGCGCCAGAGTGCAGGCCACAGTTTGCGTTCCCTTGGAGAGGCATCCAGTACACCTGGAATCGATTTCCCCAGGGGTGAAACCACAGCTCCACCATTTGCCATGGACTGGTCCCTACTGCACTGGAGAAAGGTGGGGCTCCAGAACACCTGCAGTACATTGGTGACATCATTGTATGGGGGGACACAGCTGAGGAAGTCTTTGAGAAAGGAAAGAAAATCATTGAAATCCTCCTGAAGGCCGGTTTTGCCATTAAGCAAAAGAAGGTAAAGGGGCCTGCAAAGGAAATTCAATTCCTAGGGATAAAATTGCAAGATGGGCGTCGCCACATCCCAGTGGAGGTGATAAACAAGATAAGAGCCATGGCCCCACAAACCTCTAAAAGGGAGACTCAGTCTTTCCTGGGTGCTGTTGGGTTCTGGAGGATGAACATCCCAAAGTACAGCCTGATTGTGAGACCTCTCTACCATGTAACCCGTAAGAAGAACGATTTTGAATGGGGCCCTGAGAAACAACAATCCTTTGAACAAATTAAGCGGGAGATTGCCCAGGCAGTAGCCCTCAGGCCAGGAGGTTAAGAAAATGCTCTAAACCGCAGCCGGGGAGAATGGCCCTACCTGGAGCCTCTGGCAGAGAGCACCTGGGGAAACCCGAGGCCGACCTCTGGTCTTTCGGAGCCAGGGATACAAAGGCTCTGAAGGTAATTACACACCCACTGAGAAGGAGATACTGGCAGCGTACGAAGGAGTTCAGACTGCCTCAGAGGTGGTCGGCACTGAAACACAGCTCCTCCTGGCACCCCGACTGCCGGTGCTGGGGTGGATGTTCAAAGGAATGGCCTCCTCCCCACATCATGCAACCGATGCCATGTGGAGTAAATCGGTTGCATTGATAACACAACAGGCTCCAGTAGGGAACCCCAGCCGCCCAGGGATACTAGAGGTGATTACGAACTGGCCAGAGAGCAAAGATTTCGGGATGTCACCAGAACAGGAGGTGACACATGCTAAGGAGGCCCCACCATATAATGCCCTTTTCACTGATGGGTCTTGTCATATTGTGGGAAAACATCGACGGTGGAAGGCTGCTGCATGGAGTCCCACACGTTGGGTCACTGAAGCTGCTGAGGGACATGGTGAATCGAGCCAATTTGCAGAGGTGAAACCCGTTCAGCTGGCTTTGGATATTGCTGAGCGGGAAAAGTGGCCAAGGCTCTACCTCTACAACGACTCGTGGGCAGTGGCAAATACCCTGTGGAAATGGTTGCAGCAATGGAAGCAGAGCAACTGGCAACGTAAGGGTAAAACAGTCTGGGCTTCTGAAGTATGGCAGGACATTGCAGCCTGTGTGGAAAACCTCATTGTGAAGGTGCGCCATGTGGATGCCCATGTAACCAACAGTTGGGCCACTGATGAACATCGACACAACCAGCAATGGTGGAAGTAACCACTCGGTGGCTGGAAGCTTACCCAGTGCCCCACGCCACCACCCAAAACACCATCCTGGGCCTTGAAACCCAAGCCCTGTAGCGACACGGCACCCCAGAGAGAATTGAGTCAGACAATGGGACCCACTTCCGAAAAAAACTCATAAAAGCCTGGGCAGAAGAACACGGCATCGAGTGGGTCTACCATATCCCCTACCACGCACCAGCCTCTGGGAAGATCGAGCGCTACAATGGACTGTTAAAAACCACATTGAAAGCACTGGGAGGTGGGACCTTCAAAGACTGGGACATTTATCTAGGAAAGGCCACCTGGCTAGTCAACACAAGAGGATCTGCCAATCGATCTGGCCCAGCTCAGTCGAAACCTCCACGTGCTGTAGATGGGGATAAAGTCCCTGTGGTGCACATGAGGAATATCTTGGGGAAAATGGTCTGGTTTAGTCCTGCACCAGGCAAAGGTAAAGGCAAACCCATCCACGGGATTACTTTTGCCCAAGGACCTGGGTGCACCTGGTGGGTGATGCAGGACAACGGAGAGGTCCGATGCGTACCACAGGGGGACTTGATTCTGGGTGAGAACATGCTGTAAATTATGCTGTGCCTGTGTAAATTATTACTTTGTTATTGTTAACTGCTAAATGGCAGCTGGACATGACGCAGATGGTATAGAATAAAGCGGTGGATTATGTCCTGGTTCAGCTAGGATAGGTTTAAGTTTCCCCAGCAGAGAGAGAGGGGAAAGGGGTTTCCAGCCGGGTTATTCATAGCATGCTGGCGTCAGATCTAGGGGCGGAACCTTTTTACCTTGCTCTTTGGCGGGCTTGGTGGCGGGAACCCTTTGTCCGTAAACCAGCTACCGGTATTTCTCTGTATATTGTTTGTCGTGTTCACTGTTATTGCTGTTTACTCTTATTATCATTGCTACTGTTGTTGTTCAGATAGTTTTATCACTCTGTTGTATTAAATTTCTTGTTATTTTAGCCCGGGGTCTGTGCCTAACTTCCAGCCCGACCAGCCGCGGGTGGGGGAGGGGCAATGGCAACGTGCTCTCCAGTCCCGGCAGGGCTTAAACCTGCACATACCACCACCCTGATTAACAGGGTGTCAGGTTGTATCCTGACTCTGTTAATTTAACCCAGTGTTATCTGCCTTTTTTTTTTTTTTTCTTATTAAATTGTTATTCTGACTTGGTGTCTCCGACTAGTTTGTTTTCAAACTAGCACAAGTGCTCAGGCAATGGACAACAACAACAACAACAACAAAAGAAATTACTGATGTGGTATAGATTTAGGATAGCTAAAAGAGGAGCTTTCTATTCATGAAAAGATTAATTATTTCCTATGCTCATTACAGAAGTCCTGTCTGAGTGTCTCAATAACATCAGTAAAGTAGAAGCCAATCTGTTTCCACAGAGGGCAGCAGGTCACTTCAGCCAAAGACTATGCAAGTCTGTCCAGTCAGTCCTCCACTCCTGTGGTGGCATTCTCAAGGGACAATATTAGATACTTCCAAGGCATAGCATGTCCTGTGATAACAGGATATTGTGGTTTGAACTCAGCTGGTAGCAAATTGCCACATGGCCAGTTGTTTACTCCCCCTGCTCCCGGTTAAATAGGGGAGGGGCAAAAGAAGAAATCTGTAGGCTAAATAAAAAAAATAAAATTACTAGCAAAACCAACAGTAATAATAGTAGTCCAAAACTGGGCTGCCCATCCCCAGCAGTGATCCACCTGCACCAGAGAAACACTCCCAGCCAAACCAGAAACCCAAAACAAACAACACCCGTGAGAGAACATGCACCCGCCTATATGCTGAGCTTTAATGTCACATGACATGGAATGCTCCAATGATCGATCAGGACCCAGCTCTTCAGCTGTGCTCACTCTCAGCCCAGGGAAATTTAACACTATCCTGGTCGAAACCAGGACACACGATCTCAAAAAATTCATCTGAAGCTCAAAGCGCAGTCCATTGTCCATTATTTGAAACACTCTGCTAGAGACAGAGACAAAATTAATTTGTCAGAGGTCCTCTACAGATGAGTGAAAGCACTGGAAGACTTTTCTGTGTAATTAGAATAGAATAGTTCAATTGGAAGTGATCTACAATGATCATCTTGTTCAACTGCCTGACCACCTCTGGGCTGACCAAAGGTTGAAGGATATTACTAACAGCATTGTCCAAACGCCCCTTAAACACTGACAGGCATGGGGCATCAACAACCTTTCTAGGAAGCCTGTTATAGTGTTTGCCAACCCTCTCATTATGAAACGTTTCATAATGTCAAGTCTGAAGCTCCTCTGACACAGCTTTGAACCATTCCTATGCATCCTGACACTTGATAGCAGGGAGAGGAGATTAGCACTTCCCTCTCCACTTCCCCCTTTATATACTGAAAGGTCACAATAATGTCTCCCCAGAGCCATCTCTTCTCTAGGATTAACAACCCAACACTCTCAGCCTTTCTTCACAGAAGACTTCCAGTCCTCTGATCATTTTTATGGCCCTCCTCTGGACCCACCCTTAACAGGTCCATGTCTTTCTTGTTCTGAGGACCCTAGAGCTAGATGCAATACTGCAGGTAGGGTCTTACTAGAGCAGCACCTCCCTTGACCTGATGGCCATGCTTCTTTTTATGCAGCCCAGGATATGATATGCTTTCTGGGCTGCAAGCACACCTTCCTGCCTCATACACAAGTTTTCATCTGCCAGTAAGCCCAGGTTCTTCTTTGCAGGGCTGCTCTCAATCCATTTATACACCAATCTGTATTAATACTGGGGATTGCCCCTGCTCAGGTGCAGGACCTTCTATGACATTCACATGGGCCCATTCCTCAAGTCTGTCAAGGTCGCTCTGAATGGCACCCCTTCCATCAAGTGTATCAACTGCACCACACAATCAGCTGTCATCCACAAACTTGCTGAGGTTCCACTCAATCCCACTGTCTATGTCAGTGATTAATATATCAAATAGTGCTGGTCCCAGCACAGACCCTTCAGGGACACTATTCATTACTGTGGACATTGGGCCATTAACTGTAATGCTTTGGGCATGGCAAACAAGCCAATTCCTTATCCATGTAACAGGCGATCCATCAAATCTCTATCTCTCCAATTTAGAGGTATGGATGTGTGAGAGAAAGCATAGCAAAAGCTTTATAGAAGTCCAGGTAGATGGCACCTGTAGCTCTTCCTTTGTCCACTGATGCAGTCACTCCATTGTAGAAGGCCATCAGATCAGTCAGGCACGATTTGCCCTTGGTGAAGACATTAGCTGTCTCTGTTCACCTCCCTGTCTTCCACATGTTTCAACATAACTTCCAGGAGGATCTGTTCTATGGTTTTACCAGGTATAGAGGTGAGGCTGACTGGTCAGTAGTTCCCAGGTTCCTTCTTTTGTCCCTTTTAAAAATGAGTGGGATGTTTCCCTTTTTCCATTCACTCGGGACTTCCCCTGACTGCCATGACTGATGGACAGTGAGTGGCTTGGCAACTACATCAGCCAGTTCCCTCAGGACTCTGAGAGGCGTCAGGTTCCATAGACTTGTGTGGTTCAGGGTCCTCAGGTGGTCTCCAACCTGATCTTCTCATATGATGTGAGGGACTTTATTTCTCCAGTCCCTGCCTTGAAATTCAGGGGCTTGAGAGATGTGGGAAGAGAGTTTAGCACTGAAAACTGAGGCAGAAAAAAAATGTTGAGTACCTCAGCCTTTTCTGTGTCAGTTGTTACCAGTTCTCCTGTCTTATTTATCAGGGACTTACAATTTATTTTGTCTTCCTTTTCTGGCTAACATATCTGCAGAAGTCCTTCTTATTATTCTGGTAATGCTTCTCCTCTCATTGGGCTATCCATCCCCTGGATTAAGGAATTATCTTCAATGCAATCTAAGAGTCTCCTGGACTACTTACAGCTTGTTGTGATGCTTTTCCAGCAGATGTCATGGAAGTTGCAGTCCCCCAGTAGGAACAGAGCCCACAGGTGTGATGCTTCCCATAGCTGATATAAGAATGTTCTCAACAGGCTTCCCTTGGTTAGGAGACCTATAGTAAACATCAACCATGAAGCTTCCTTTCTTGCCTTGGTCCCCAATTGTAGGGGGAGGCGCTCGGAAGATCTCATGATGTACAGGAAAAACAGAGCCACATGAAAAGATCTCGTGATGTACGGAAAAAGAACAGGGAACTAAAGATCTTGCGATGTACAGAAAGGGGTATATAAAGCAATTGCGCAGTTAATAAATGGAACAGATAGCATCCACCATACTGGCGTTTGTGCTCTCTTTTCCCGCGGAGGTTAACCTCCTGCAAGGGTTAGCTGTGATCTGAGCACCGCACTCCTGTGGCTTAGCAGATGGAAAAAAACAGCTAATACTTTACCACAATAAGTGGTGACCCCGGTGTACGGACGGTGGCTGTCGGCGGTACACGGCAGGAGGCAAAGGAGCTTCACGCAGGACGGGAGACTCCAAGGTGCGCCATGCAGGCCACGATTAAGGTAATAAAAATATGGGGCAGAAAATATAAGACTTCTATGAAGTCGACTGCTTTAAAAGAGATGTTACAAAGATTATTAAAGCTCGGTATTCTGGCTGAGCCAATGGATTGTATGAAGCCTGAGCTGTGGCCCCTGATTAGAGCTGATTTAAAAGAGCAAGTAAAAATGGGAAATCCGCAGCACTTGATGGCTTGGGATAAAGTAAATGCATTGATGAAAATTGCCCAAGGCGAACAGCATGCATCTGAGGATGCACATAGCAGATTCCAGGGTTCCTCAGATAAAGTTACTCAGACAGAGGACCTTGAAGATATTTCCTCTGATGAGGAATTCATCAATTTAGGGGCGGCGTGGCCCATAGAATTTAAACCCTCTGAAGAAAACAAAGAGAGCGGAAGTGGCACTAGCCCTTCCGGCTCGCCCACACCCTCCCCCGAATACCCTCGGGGAACATCACAAAAAGGAGAAGCCGCAATACAAGTGGCTGACTTAGAGGATGAGGAGTGGAGAAAACAAATGCAAGAATGTAAACAAGAAACGCAGGCATTTCAAAAACGGCAGGAGAACAAAAAGGGGCGGCTCCAGCCGGATCCCCTGCTCGATTGGCTTCCAGGTGCACCCTCTCCTCTGGAGGAAGTGAAACCTTGGATTGTAGCAGAGGCTCCTGACCCCTACGATATAAAACAATCAGGCAGTCAGTTTGCTCATTGGCGAGATCAAAAAACTCCAGCGGAGTCAGATGACGAATCAGACGACAGCGGTCCTAAATCCAATCACAGAGGAAAGGGAGGGGCGTTGCCGGAAAGGGAGGAGAAAAAAACGGAGGAGGAAATGATGAAATTGCTAGTGGAACTGACGGCAGTGGTACGCACACTGGCAGCCTCCACCCAGGAAAACAGACGTCTGATCCTGGGCGGGGCTGCTTCCTCTTGTTTAGAAAAACACCCTACTGATTGGCAGCTCGTAGCAAAAGACTGTGTAATGTCAGGAGTGAAGCTTCAACCTACAACCGTAGATGCTTACCCAGTTAGATTACTTCCAGGAGGATAGCAAGAATGGCATCCTCTTGATGCCAAAACAGTACAAACATTGTTTAAAGCAGTGAACGAACATGGACTGAGACATCCAGAAACGACCTTATTATTAGATACTATCTTAGCTCTACCACTAACCCCAGCTGATCTAAGACAGTTAGCAAAAGCAATATTAAAACCAGCTATGTTTTTGCTTTGGAAGGAAGCATGGGGCAATTGTATTAATAACCTTGTACAAGCAGCCGTAGATCTACAACACCCCTTACGTGGCACTACTTTTGACCACCTTGCAGGATGGGGAGCATTTTCAACAACCCCTGCTCAATTACAACTCAGACCCAGGGAATTTACCACCACTACTGAAGCTGGTAAAAAAGCTTTGATGGATATAGCTAAGTTAGAAAAGACAGAACCCCCGTGGACCTATATTAGGCAAGAACAAAATGAACCGTTCTTAAAATTTGTTAATAGGCTCCACACTGCGGTCACAGAATCAGACTTACCTGATGGTGCTAAGGAAGCTGTAATAATAGAATGTATCTGACAGCAATCTAATCTAATGATCAAGGATATTATAAAGGATATTCCTTTGAATACACCTATTGCCACCCTCTTAGGACAAGTGGTGCAAAAGGAGGCAATGATACATGCCCCAGGTGACATCCACCTTGCAGAAAAACCTATAACATATAGAAAAAACAACCTATCTGGTGTTCATAAAAGATCTCATCAGATGAAGCGACAAGAACCACGTTCCTTGATAACTGCACCTTGCTGGGTATGTGGCAAAACAGGTCATTGGGCACATGATTGTTGGTATAAGTATAAGGGAAACGAAAGGGGAGGAGCCAGGAATGGGGGCCGGGCTCCTCCAATGCTCCGCAAGCAACTCCCAAAAATCAGAGACAACTTCTCCTATACTCCCCAAGTGACAGTCAAGTATGCCCACAATTTTCCACAAGATGTCCCTCAGGGCCAGGAACTGTGGCTCTCGTTTTAGATTGTAGCGATAAGCCCATGGTCACTGTTTGGATGAGCCAGCCTCGCCCAGGAAGAACAGAAGAAATAGTGCTGCAGGCCATGATTGATTCAGGAGCTGATATAACAGTAGTGGGCGAAAAATGGTGGCCAGGACAGTGGCAAACTACATTTGGGGGATTTGTGGCAGGTGTCTGTCGCGGATGAAAGTATTGACATGGTAAAGATTTAGAAAAATAATCTAGATTTATTAATAACTAACAACTATTTGTCAATACAAAATAACTCAGAAAGAAAAGCGACTTATTCAGATTCTAAAATGACAAGATTCACTCTAACTTACTTAACGGTACCTTAATTTATACACATATGTACATGCGCATACACAAACCAGACATATACGTACAGAAACAAAGGGGTTTGGGTTCGGTAAAACGAACACAAAAGGGACAAACACACAGGAACAAGGGTAAAGGTACATACCCCCCCACACACACACCCACCAATAAATAGATGAAATAGAAGCTAGCTCAAAGAAAATTTCCCTCTCAAGTTTAGAGCAAATACTCACAATGCCTTGGCATTCCTCAACGGGTGATAATTGAGACTCGAGCGGGGGGACTTCGCCCTGGCCTTCCGTCTGGAGCAGACGATACCCGAGAGGCGTCCCAGCTCAGGGGAGGTGCTGGTCACAGGCCGCTGCGATCCAGGAGAGCTCAAAGGGCCTCTCTGGTGGTCGCAGTTTATAAGGTCCAAGATGATTGACTTTTGTCAAATGCTATCTGGTGCCTTCCGGCAGTTGCACAAGAATTTGAATAATATGCAACCCTGTTATTGTTCCATCTGATCACATCCCAGGCACAGGTGTGTCAGGCCATCAGGAGACGATGGGCCATTATAACCTTTTCCAAGCAATCAGAGGGGGGCAGGAGCCAGGCTCCTCAAGGTTATTCAGTCCTTATCTCCATAGATTGGTGTATGGCTCGGGGGAATGTGGATGGAATCACACCTGGCACCAAGCAGCTCAACAAGGACGGCAGGGAGGGGTAGGAATTGCACCACCACAGTGTCGGACGAGAAAAAACAGTGTACAAAGCAATCACCGACACAACATTTAAAATCCAAGACCAGAAGAAAGGGGCCTTGATTGCAATACTCAAGCCTATAGTATTAGCAAATTTCCAGGGACTATTGTTGGGCCGTGACTGCATGCAACAAATGAAAATTGGCATTACAAATTTAGATTAGAGGTCACTGCCGAACACATACCAGCCCTAAAACTTACATGGTTAACTTCTTCACTGGTGTGGGTCGAGCACTGGTCGCTTAGCTCAGTAAAACTAAGTGCACTTCAACAATTAGTAGAAAAAGAAATACAGGCGGGTCATTTGGAATACTCGTGTGTTCGTTATCCAAAAGAAAGATAAGACTAAGTGGCGCTTACTCCATGACCTCAGGGCTGTAAATCAACAGATGCAGGCAATGGGTGCCCTGCAACCGGGATTGCCCTGGGGTTCCACCATACCAAAAGATTGGTCCATTGTGATTATTGATATTAAAGATTGTTTTTTCAGTATCCCTTTACATCCCATCTACAAACAAAGATTTGCCTTTACCGTGCCTTCTGTGAACCTTGCTCAACCAGCTCAGCATTGGCAATGGACTGTACTACCTCAAGGTATGAAAAACTCACCTGTTATTTGTCATCTGTATGTGGCCAAAGCCATTGCACCATTGAGAGAAGGTAAGACTGACCATTATGTGGTACACTATATGGATGACATATTATTAGCAGCACCTACAGAACAGCAAGTGGAACACCTGTTCCAGCGTGTCAAAGCCTTCTTGCAACAACATAATTTAAGCATTGCCGAGGCAAAGATCCAGTGAGGTACGCAATTACAATATTTGGGTATGACTTTAGCTGGGAATGATATAAGTCCACAACCAATAGCTCTTGCTCCACATATTGCCACTCTACATGATGTTCAGAAATTAGTAGGAGCCTTACAGTGGCTCCGCAGCTTTGTCTGTATTCCCTTGGGACTTATGCAACCCTTTTATGAATTGCTGAAAGGAGAACACTTATGGGAACAAAAAAAAACCTCACAAAAGAATGCCAGGACAATTTAGCACTTATACAAGATATTTTACAACAACAGAGACCTTTGCAGCGATGGGATTCAAAACAGCCAATCATAGCAGGGTGCTTTATTTCTGACCATGGCACAATAGGCATCCTATTTCAAGGCACGGACAGCAAGCCTGCACCTTTAGCCTGGGCTTACCAAAATACCAACAAGGCTGCCTTTGTTACCATAGTCGCTGTTATAGCAGATCTTATAGGACAATGGTTGGAAGCCAAAGCGGTCCAGATGGCACTTCAACAGGAAACAGAGAATCCAATTAATATTGTTACAGACTCTTTATATGTTTATAAACTTGTACACAAAATGACAACAGTAGGATTTGTACAGACAGAAGCATCAACTTTACTTTATGATGCTCTACAACAATGCATCGGGCAGGTCTTTCTTACACATGTGAACAGTCATCAATCCCTACCTGGTCCAATTGTAGAAGACAATCATCACGCTGACCAGGCGGCTCAGGGCGTATGGTCACTAGATGCTGCAAAGCATTTACATGGCTTTTTACACCTCGGAGCAAAAGCCTTAGCAAAAACATGTCATATTTCTCTGTCACAAGCAAAAAACATAGTAGCACTTTGCCCCTACTGTCAAAAGGGCCCATTGTGGGAAGCAGGTGTCAATCCAAGGGGTCTCTCTTCCAATCAGATATGGCAAACTGACATAACAGAATGTGACCTATTGAAACCAAATAAATACCTCATAGTAACCATCAACACCTTTAGCTCTACAATATGAGCCACGATGGCTTGCAAACAAACAGCCAGACACATTATTGCTCATTGGGAGGGCGTCATTGCCTTATTAGGGAAGCCACAAGAAATCAAAACAGATAATGGCCCTTGTTTCATCGCTAGACGTAACAAAGAATGGTGTGCATTATGGGACATCAAGTTAGTACACGGCCTTCCTTACAACAGTCAAGGACAAGCAATAGTAGAACGTGTGCATCGCACCCTAAAAGCAAAACTACAGCAGCTTGGGGAGGGGGAAGGTCATAAGGGGACAATACCCATAGACCGACAGCAGACTCTTTTGTCCTGTGCCCTTTATGCTCTAAATCACTTTGTTAGAGGCGACGAGTCCACATCTCCCCTGTGGAAACACTTTCTGCCAACCCAGGTGACAAGAAATTATCCCTTGGTTCAGATCACGGAACCAGGAACAATGACATGGGAATCGGGCTGGTCGCTGAGAGTGTTTGGACGTGGGTATGCAGCAGTGGAAAAGGATGGTTTAATTAAATGGATACCTGCACGATGTATAAAACCTGAAATAACCACTTCTTCTTAAAAGTTTTGCAGATTTTCTGTGGCCTTTGGCTACTTAGATCCTTTGCGAGACAATCATCTCGCCCAGACTTAACATATGCATAACTATAGCAAATGAGATGGGAAAATAACAGTTTTGTTTATCACAGGTCAACACCATTGCCCAAAATATTAATTTTGGTGGCAACACCACAAACATTTGGTAAGGTTAAATTAATGGATGGTGGAAAGGTATGGTGCAAATAGAACTATTTTCTTTAATAACCTGGAGAAGAGGTTACGCTTGTGTGTTCACAAGGTGAACACCTGAGGCATGAGAGGCAGCCAGCACTCAGGGTCCAGCTCTGGGTGCTGTGGATGCGTCTGTACCAACAGTTTGCAGTCTCTTTGACTGATCTTTTTAAGCAGAATGTCTGGGTAATGTTTGCTACTGCAACAGAACAAACCACATTACAGTTGCCTTAATGAAATATTTAGATTTATTAGTCAGTAGTGGAAGATGTAGTTTAGATGAAATGTAGTTATTAATAAGGATGAAATGCTATAAGAATGCATGTATTCAACTTTCTTTGCTTAGGAATATTAAGAATTAAGAGCTCAAGTGTTTAACCTTATTTAGAAACTCCCTTGGTTTTCCCCCTGGAGTACTGGCCAGACTCTGGGTGGAACCCAACAGGAGGATGAAATCAGATGTTTCCACTCAAAGAAAACAGCCAGCTATTTTGGCCTGTTGATTTAAAGGCTGGACCTGCTTGCAGCAACGTTGGATGCCTCACCCTCAGATGGACGCATTGTGTAGGATTTCCGGTTTGTGAGGAAGGGCACTCCAAACTCTCGCTGCATCCAGGGTTCCCTAGCAATTGCGGATCTGAACGTTAGTATTTTATTAATTAAGTGTGCTACTTCATATTTTCTTCACTGTTTAGTTTGTAGTAATTAGTCACATCCCTTAATTATAAGTAGTGAACTTAGCTTATCTTTTAATTAGTAATCATAACTGCTGTATTGTTTTAGCCTTCTGTGGAATTATTCTAAGTGTGCTCTGTTTTTGAAGTTTGACTAACCCTTGGCTGAGACAGCTCTCGGACGGGTCTTGCAGGCGCTGCTGCGGAACAAAGAAAGGGAAGATCCGGAAGGCATTGGTCTTATACAACTTCTGACGCATAGTCAATAAAGCATGGGGAGGGGGAAGTGTAGGGGGAGGCGCTTGGAAGATCTTGCGATGTATGGGAAAAACAGAGGCACATGAAAAGATCTTGTGATGCACGGAAATAACAGGGAACTAAAGATCTCGTGATGTACAGAAAGGGGTATATAAAGCAATTGTGCAGTTAATAAATGGAACATCAGATAGCATCCACCATACTGGCGTTTGTGCTCTCTTTTCCTGGAGGTTAACCTCCTGCAAGGGTTAGCTGTGATCTGAGCGCCGCACTCCTGTGGCTTAGCAGATGGAAAAAAACAGCTAACACCTTACCACAACACCCAATTTTTGCCCATAAACTCTTAAGCTATTCATTGCTTTTACAGCACTCTATGCAATCAATCAATTTTTTTTTACATAGACAACAAACCCCTGCCCCTCCTTCCTTGCCCGTCTCTTCTCAACAGTTTATAAACATTGATTGCAGTGCTCCAGTCATGCAATTCATCTGTCCACATTTCAGTGAGATTAGACCATAGCATTCTAGCTGCACAGTGGTTTCCAGCTCTTCCTGTTTGTTACCCGTGCTGCATGCATTTGTACAGAGGCACTTCACCTGGGCTATCAACAATTTTACCTTTTTAGATGAACACATCCTAATTCCTTTGAGGCATTTCACAGGTGTTTCTCTGTTGGTTCCTAAGACATCAGCAGCCCTGGCTCTTCTTTTGATCAAAATTCCATCCCCTTCCCTGCTAAACCTAGTTGAAAAATTTATAAGCTCAGCCAGCTTGTGGTGAAGACCTTCTTACCCCATTTAGTCAGGTGAATCCCTTCAGTTCACAAGAGACCCAATTTCCCAAAGGTAGATCCATGATCACAGAAGCCAAAATCTTCAGTATGGCACCAGCCATGCAGCCAGACATTGTTTGTCTCCTCCTTCCTAAACCCTGGGGAGGATAGAACTGGGATGATAGAGGAGAATACAACCTGTGCTTCAGGTCCTTTAATATTGCTATGAGGGACTGTCCTGGTTTCAGATGGGATAGAGTTAATTTTCTTCCTAGCAGCTAGTATAGTGTTGCATTTTAGATTTAGTGTGAGAATAATGTTGATAACACACTGATGGTTTTAGTTGTTAGTATCCATACTAAGTCAAGGACTTTTCCATTTCTCATGCCTTGCCAGGAGGCTGGAAGGGCACAAGAAGTAGGCAGGGGACACAGCCAGGACAGCTGACCCAAGCTGGCTAAAGGAATATTCCATACCGTATGATGTCATGCCCAGTATATAAACTGAGGGGAAAGGTGGCTGGGGGCTGCTGCTCAGGAACTGACTGGGCATTGGTCAGCCAGTGGTAAGAAATTGCATTGTGCATAATTTGTTTTGTATGTTCTAAATCTTTTATTGTTGTCCTGGTTTGAACCCAGAGGGCAACTGAGTGCCATATAGTCATTCACTCACCCCTTCCCCCCAGCTCTGGGAAGAAAAAAAATGAATAAAAAGGTTCAGAAATTGAGATAAGGACAGGGAGGGGTTGCTCACGCATTAACAGTCGCATGTAAAAGACAGGCTCCTTATGGGAAGAAAAAAAATCTTTAATTCAAAACACTAATGCTAACAACACTTAACAAACACAATGGGACAGTGAGAAGCATTGCCATATATTAAAAACACCTCCCCCACACCTGATACAGAGAAATGATTACTTGTTTTGAGATTTATTTACTTATTTAGTTATAAAATTAAAAATTATTAAAAATTATAAAATTAAAAATAGTTATAGTTTAGTTATAAAATTAAAAATTATTTTAACTGCTTAGCAACTTATTTATAGCAAGTTATAGCAATTTTTAAATATTGCTAAGAATCCTGCTTGCCCAGACTGTTCTGTGGAATTTTACCAAGGACTACTGTGTTCATCAAAACTAAGCAGTTCACTGTGAAAATCTACCAAGGATTACAATGTTCAGCAAAATATTATACTTTTGTCCTTGAGTAACAGGTGGCTCTAAATAGCTGGAATTTTGCCAATGAGTAAAGATAGCCATATACAAACGGTAGAAGTTCAATTGGTTCTCTTAGATAAGATAAAAAGTAAACCATCTGAAAAACACTCTTGTTACTCAAGAAATTGGCCAAGAGAATCTGCGCATGCTCCAGGAAAAAAAAACAAAGTTAGGAAGACTACAAGCCTTCCTCCCAAAGACCCCTGAAGACGACCACCAGGAGGCAATGCGCAGGTGCAAAGATGACATAAACTGCTGACACCAGCCTTTCTAACTAACCCAGCCCTACTCATGCATATGTATGTTTGTGTTACGTAATCCAATGACTATGGATATCCACACTCTATCAGTTTTTGGTAAAATGTGTGGTGGGTGTGCAAGCTTTGTGAAGAAATCCCCTTGCACCCCGGCTGGCGTAAACATACCTGCTTTATAACTCTATTCGAGTTGTAGGGTCTTTTTTTCCGCGAATCACTCCTTGCTTCTTTCTGGGCTCAGTTTTGTTCCTGATATTTCTACCTCTTCATCCAGGGGCACAGGGCAGGGGATGAGGGGTGCAGTCAGTCTGTAGCTTCTTCCTCCAAGGTGTGTGTGTGGGAAACACTCTTCTACATTATTCCCCCTGCTCCATGTGGTGTTCTTCTCATGGGAGATAGTCCTTCACAAACTTTCTCCAGAGTGACTCCTCCCCACGAGATACCTTCTTCTCAAGATGCTTTGGCATGGGTCATCTCCACATGTTGCAGTCCTACCAGCACTGAACTACAACAGTGGCAGCTGCTTCTTCTCGTTGGGTCCCAGGGGTCCTCCACAGGCAAATATCTGCTCTTCTGGTGACCTCCATGGGTTACAGGGAGTGTGGCCTTTACCATCTCACCATAAGATATAGGGGTCTCTCTCTGCCCTAGCGCACCTCCCCCCCTTCCTCCTCCTTCCTTATGAGGTTGGTAACTTGTCCTCAAAGTCCCTTAGATGTTTCTCAGGTTTCCCTTAAGTACATTAACACAGAGGTGTTACAAGCTAATTGGCTCAGCCTTGGTCAGAGGTGGGTCTGACTTGGAGCCGGGGGGAGCTTTCAAGAAGCTTCTCACAAGGGGCCACTGCTATAGCCTCCTCCCCCACTACTGAAAACCCTGCCACACAAACCAAGCACAATTATTATTACCATTATTATTATGTATTTTCTGTCCTGTTAAACTGTCTTTATCTCAACCCATGAGTTTAACTTTGTTTTCCGATTCCCTTCCCCATCCCAATAAGTGTGGGCATTTTCCCTCAAACAGGGCTCATTACTCAGTGTGCAAAAGTGAATCTCACACACAGAGCCAAGATACCAGTTTTATTCCATAGCTGCACAAAGATGGGTGCTAGGGGGTAATCCCACAAAGCTAACACACTGCACAAAGGAACTACAGCCTATTTATTCTATTACACAATTAGTAAAAACCTATCTAAGTTTACACTCGTTGGTCCATAATTACCATTCCGCTTGCTATTGGTTTTATTTAAATTAGCCTCACTTGCTGTGTAAATTAGCATGCATGTTCCTTGCAGGTGTGGGGGTGGCAAGTTTTTTCGGTTTTGAATGGAGTCAGTGGTCTTCTGCCTCTACTTCTCCCCTAGTTTCCACAGATTTTTGCTGACCATGCTGCTTGGGCAATCACCCAGCTTCTGGAACCAGCTGCTCACCTCTTACCACTTCACCATAAAAAAGTTGTTAGCAAGGCCTGGATCCTATTAGGCTTACACAGTGAGAGTCACAAAGTATCAGGCTTACACAATGGAGCCAGTGATTAGTGGTTCTTGTGCTTGATGAGAAACATTAGTATGGGCTACAAGGCTACAGGGGGAGTGAGCGAGCAGCTGTGTGGTGCTTAGTTGCTGGCTAGGGTTAAACCACAAAAGGGACATATAGTCACACCCTACTTTTAAATGATCTACTGCCTTGTTGCAGTATCATTAGGCTCTGTGTGGAATAGTAGGAGCTGATGTCAATCTGCAGAGTTCACCAGGCTCAGTAGCCTCTCAGTGACATTCTTACCTGCCACTCACCAGCTGGTCCAGCTTGGGACTCACTGCAGAAACAGCACTCACACTCATCCCACAGGTGTCCCCCACAATCAGGTCCCCCCAGATACTAGCACAGACTCTCTCCCCACCTGATACCCCAGCCCATACCCGAGGTTCCCCCGCTGCCCAGCTGGTCCAGTCTGAAGATTGCCAGTGAATACACCACCCTGGCATCCCCCCATGCACAGCAGGCTTGGGAAAGATACAGACACTCACCCCTCCAGCAGTCAGCACCAGGCACACACACTGTGACCCATGGTCCCGCTTCAGCCACCTCACTCACACCAATCCTTCCAGCAGCTGGTTTTCAGGATACAAACTCTTCCCACCCCAGTGGCTGGAGGTTAAAGACCACTCTGGCTTCAGTCACTGAGAACCTCTACTCGCTCCAGTAGTCAACACCACAGGCCAGGGGCACCTACACCCCCAGACTGACTTCTGCAACTAGCACCCACTCCTCTCACACCAGTCCCCCAGCCGCTGGCACCGAGTCCCCGAAGCACTCACACACATGGGATAGAGAATGAGAGTGCACAGAGGTAGTTTAGGACAGGACAGACTGCAGTGATCAGCACAGGGTTGAGCCAGACGAGTGTACTGACTGGCCACAGTTTACAGGCAGTTGGTTCCTTTTGTGCTCTTGTCTACCCCCCCTTTTTGTTCCCACTCCCTCTTTCCCTGCACGTTGCCTCCTCAGTTGTTGCAGTCCCACTCACACCATTCAACATCCTGGACTTTCTGGTTTGCATCCTTATCCATTGCAAAGTTTCAAGTTTGCCTGCAGTTTCTTGATAGCCCATCAGCTGGTGTGACTAACGAGGTTTAATTTTGCTTATTGTCTTGAGTAATGGTAATTGCTCAGACTTTAAGACTCTTGTTTTTCTCCCTCCTTTCCTTTATCATGCCAGTTTTGCAAGGTCCTTAATCAGATAATCTTATGATTAAAAAAATAAACATTCCTACACTCCACATACACATTTCAATTAGAGCGACTGATGATGTTTCTTCTCATCGCTGCTTTTCCTATCATTTGTCAATCAGATTTCTTTCTCTACATGTTCTGATTTATCGCTTCTTTGACAAGATACCCTTAAAGGAATGGACACACTCCTTCCACAGCCCTCAGTGTTCTTCCTATTTATTTCGATTTCCATATTTGCCCCATATATTTTTCAATCCAAGCAGAAAAGCAGTGTGATTCAAAGGTCATTTTTCTGAAGAACAGCAGATAGAATTACTCCATATAAAATAGGATTAGATGAATAACAATGTACTGTTCTGTTATCTACAGTAAAATCATGCCTGCAAACGAGATAATTTTGCCTTATCAGAAAGGCCTACTAGATTTCTTCTTGTGATTTCTTGAAGAAATGTTAAAAAATATAGATTTCCCTTGTTTTTCATATTAGTAATTCAGGTTGTATGTAGTTTCAGAAATGCTATGATCTTTTCTGGACTTGAAAAATTTGTCATACTATTATGCAGATGTATGGCCTGGATGTCACAGTGCAGTCTGGCTAATTTCACGGGCTGTAACTACACCTTATTTAAAAAAGGAAAACAAACAACCTGTTCAAGATCAACACGAAGAAAGAGGAAACCCCACCCCCAAATCTATATAATTATGTGTATATTGCATTCACAACAACTTTAAAATACTTATCTGCAAGTAAAAGTAATATTTCTCAAGAAGTCCTCTGACCACTTTAACACACATGCACAAGCCTGTTACAAAGGATGATATCCCTTATACACTATTGTGAACTGAATTATATTTTAATCCTCAAACCCAAGCTAAGACTGTTCCAGGCCTGCTCAATATTTAGGATGTAAGAAGTGGAAGAGAATGTGTTAAATACATAGCAACTGCATCTCACTGTGCTTCATCCTTTGAGAGGAAGTAGGTTCAACTTCCACTTCCAAAACAACTCTGGTGACTAGAAAGGCAGGCAACAGTCCATGCAGAGCGGCCAGCTTTGAGACAGTGGGTAGAAAAGCAAGAGGAAAGTACCCACTGTGATAGCATGTGGGATTAAGACTGTACGTTGCTTTGTCGTATTTATTTGAGGGGCAAGCCATGCTTTAGAAAGGGTTTTGAAGAAAGCATGGACAGCTCTAGTCTGCTTGCTTTCCCAGCCTCCCAACTCTCTTGGCACTGTTGCCAAACCCTGTGCTCCCACTGTACTTGTGCATGAGCCTACTGGTAAAGACAGCTTGTGTGAGGCAGCCTCTCTGCTTGCCTCTTGAGGTAGAAACCACTTTTATTGTGCTTTGAGGCCACTAATATGAAGAGCTTTGTACCTTGACTTTAGCATGGTCTTCCCGTGGGTTTAAGCTGCCCTGTAGGCAACTGACTCCTGTTTTGGCCCCTGTAGGTCAACTGAGAGTGGCAGCAGGGTGTGCACTCTGTTGCACCAGGGTGTGGGTGCCTGTATCATGCCAGGGCAGTGAATTCACTCCAGCCCTTAATTTAGGTCACACTGGTCACTGACTTTCCTCTTCTAATCCGTATAGTTCCTTCAGAAAGGTGAAGTCTGCAAAGGATGGCTCAGCCCTCTGAGACCCTTTAGCTGAAGCAGAAACAGTGACAAATGGGAAGATCTGTAAAATTTTCTCAAAAGCGCTTTGACTTCAAATATACATCATAGAATCATCACAGACACCTCAGTCATTTTACATTTATGAGTGGTGATCTGCTTTATCACTTCATGGTTATTGATGAATAGTCATTAGTTCAGTGCTTCTGATGTTCCTAGGCACTGTCAAGGAGGGCAGTGTTCTAAGCTCATTCTCCATCCTAGGGTGAAGTTTAACCAGAGGGAGATGATGTGTATTCAGGCAGCATCAAACCTGAGACATGGGATATGAGGTCTGCCACCAAGATGCCATGTCTCTATGGGCAAATCATTGCACTTTTCCATGCCTTTCCTTCCCTTCTTTCTTCTGCATATTTAGACTGCAAGATTTTCAGGGCTATGGACATGTTTGTACAGCACCTAACACAATGGGGTCTTGCAGTCAACTGAATTTTCTTTAGGCTGTCACACTGCAAATGCAGAGACCCGCAGCATCCTGACATACCTTTACCTCTGAGGTCTACCGTTTAAGGTATTTCCCTATTGCACCATTTCATTTGCACCATCAGAGTCGCTGAATGCTAAAGTATTCCTGCTCTCTGTGTTCAGTTTTTGGTAAAGTTCATGAAGGGTGACACACTGGTAGTGGTAAGACAGAAGATAACAAGTATTTCGTGCAAGAACTGTCAACAAAACAGCCAGTTCTTGTCATGCAAAAAGCCTTTCTCATTTCACATACATTTCTTGTGTCTGTTGATGTACGAATAAGAAATTTTGTGCATGTTCTTCAGCTATGATTCTTCTTCTCTGCTCACTGAGCTTTGCCTAGGGTGAGGTATTTGCAACTCAAACGGAAGCTACAGCAGAGTATAGCAATGACTACTTGAGAACTGGGAGGCGACCAGCAGTGCAACTTCAAATAAGTAAATGCTGAGATGGAGTATGAAGAAGGAAATCAGAAGACCCATCTTAAAGCTCCAAGATCTCTGTGTGCAGTCTGAGGAAAATGTTATTTTATTGCAGGAACAGAGGACCTAAATATTGCATTACAAAAGCTAATGTTCGTCTCCTGAGAGATGTGTGCATTACAAATGCTCGTTTGTTTCCTGAGAGATATGTCCTATCTTCTGCCTTTTGCATTTCCCATTCTTCAGTGAGGTTAGCAATGTTCAGCAACACACTTGCTCTAGTCCCTGTAGATCCAGTACTTAGCCAGATGCTAAACCAGTGATTCTTGCAGGAGACCGTGTCCAGTGACTCCTACAGGACAAACATAGCCATCTGGCAGGACTGGCCTCCAACTTACAAATAGCAATTTAGGCTACCCCTGCAGTAGGCAGCAGGCAGCTGCAGATGTGAAAAATACAGCAGTCATGAAGTTGGCGTCAGTGGAAATACCTTGTGCACCACCTGCACTGCTGCACTCAACAATAAGATTTTTAAGTCCTGTTGATTTCATGTCTTTCTCAACTACTTAGAAAGAGAAATTAATGTCTGCAGGAAGCTGGATATGCATTTTCTCTAGAAGAAATCTGCAGGTGACCATGTTTATTTGCCTGTGGAGTAAAGAAATTTTTTAAATATGCATATCAGCTTTTTGTTGAGAAAGGTGTCCTTTTAAAAAATCTGACACAACTCCCTGCTGAATTAGTTTTTTCAACTCACTACCAACTTGTCAGTCTTACTTGCAGCAGTAGATCTTTTCTGTATGTCCCTCTTATAATCAGGCATTTCAGCAGCACTGAGTGGGGCAAAACGGAGATAATGAAAAATTCAGGGTAAAATTCATCTGATTGCAGAGTCTGTGGTTTACATAAAGCCTTAAACACCACTTCAGATGTTACCAGCTTTTAAGAGATGCCTTGGGCACAGGAGAGGTTTAACTTGATTTTTTTTTTTTTAATGAAAAAATATACCTGTATCTATCTCTTGCAATTATATTATTTTGGAAGAGCCTGATTTAAATTTAGAACCAACAGGAAAATGGAACTCCTCAGGTCCAGAAGTAAATTAAGTACAATGCACTGGAACTGTAAATTCAATGCACTGGAACTGTTATGTATCTGTAAGACTGCTGACCCATATTGCACAGAAAAAGCCTTCCCAAACTTCCAGATAGACTGTAGTCTGGAGTGCATGATAGATGAATAGATGAAGTAGCTTCATACTCCAAAAATATCTTTTATTTGGTTATTTGTGGAAGACAATCTAAGTGCAAAAAAAATTAGAAAGATTGTCTTAGATGAAGGACTGATGCTATTTTCACACCTTTCCCTGCAGTATAAAATCCTTCAGTATTCAGATCTGCAGTTTTGGAGGGTTCACAAAAAAGGAAGACTCTGCCACAATGCAGTCTTATGCAATGTCTTCAGAGCGGGAGTAGTTTTAAAGCA
Source organism: Athene noctua (assembly GCF_965140245.1). Taxonomy (NCBI): domain Eukaryota; kingdom Metazoa; phylum Chordata; class Aves; order Strigiformes; family Strigidae; genus Athene; species Athene noctua. The sequence goes on from NC_134077.1 coordinate 41,386,848, forward strand.
ACTTCCTCACAGGAAGTGAGTGAAAAATGAATCATCATAAAGCAATAGTGGCTCTGTTAATCTCCTTCTGCTATCTGCATATTGCCAGGAGCTTCATGCGGTCTGCGTGTGCTTGTCCTACAGCCACAATCTGAAAGAAGTGTAGACACCTTGGAAAGGTAAAGCAGAACATGTGATGGGAAAGTACTTCAGACCCTTGTGCTCCACAGGATCACAAGACAGGAGCTGGTGAAGTTGTTTCCTGATTCAGGGATGGAGACATCCGGGGTCAGCTCTGTGAAGTTTAAGCAAACAAATCAAGAAAGTCTTTGAATGGCCTCATGTAATAGCTGGGACACATAGATCATGGCAGTAGTAGGCTGCATCTCCCAGAGGTTCTAGCTTTCTGGGGAGTCATGGTCACATTTTCCCACACTAGGTGAAAACCTCAATCACATGACATGAAGGAGTGAGAGAAAGGGGTGGCATAGTGGAGTAATGCTGGCAAAGGGATGATTTGCAGAAACCATTCCCACCCACAGCACTGCCCAGGAGATGTAAATTTCGCTAAGTAGGAAGTTTTCATTGGTTACATATGTATCATTTTTCCCATTACTTTGTCTGAAAACCAAACCCAGTTGGATTGGCTCAGCAAACACAGCTGTTTACTTCAACCCAGAGGTGCATGCACGCGTGCACAGACATTTTCATCACTTTGAGAGAAACCCTTAGTTGCATTCCTGGTATCTTCTCACACAAAGGGATTAAATCACAAAAAACGAATAATCCTAATCTGACAAAACAATAAACTGTTATGCCCGTGACAAATTAAGCTTACTGACATCTCTAGGTTTTTTGCATAAACAGGCAGGCGCAGTTTGCCCCTGCACCGTGAGCGGCCTGTATCAACCGCGCCCCGCTGACACCTTCCAAACTGACGGCAGCGTGAGGCAGTCGTTGATTCCCACACGTGCCTACAGGGGCCGGCTCTGCTTGGGTACCCCTCACCGCCCGACATCGGCGTAGAAACCTTCTCTCTGTGCGAGTAGCAGTCCCGCCCCACTCGAAGCCGTCCCCTCCTGGGCTGCGGCTGCGCAGCGTCCACGTACCAGCCGTGCCGAGCGCAGCCCCTGCAATCGCCCGGCCGGCCAATCGATCGCAGCCTTTGCCCACCTCTACTCCGCCCCCCGGGCGGTCGCCCCCACCAGAGTACTGTGCCGCTTCGCTGGGCACGAGGAGGGGCACGGGAAGCAGAGGGCGGGCGTCTCGCCCGCCGGGGGAGTGACGAGGTCCCTGAAGACCTCAAAGGGCCCGCGGCGGTGCCTGTGCTGAGGCCCGCAGAGACTGAACGTGACACAGAGCGAGGATGATTCCAGGCTCTGCGCGCAGGGTCTGCTCGGGGCGGGCTGAAGCTCGTGGGGCCCCGGCGATCCCCCTGTCCCGCCCGGCCGAAGGGGCGGCGGGGGACGTCACCACAATAAAGGGCTGCTGGCTGCCGCGCCTGTGTGCTGTCCCCGGGTCGTCGCATCTTGCGGCAGCACTGTTGTGATCGACCCTGGGGAGGCGCTAGACCGCCGGCGGCGCGCTGAACGGGCGGACGGAGGAAGCAGGCGGGGAGACTTCCTCCTCCTCGGCAGCTAGGCGGCTGCGGCGGTAGCTTCTGCCCAGGAGCAGCTGACACAGCTCGATATCGGCCTCCGCTGCCCCGTTAAGGGCTGCGCCGCAGCTGGAGGCTCCCCACGTCACCCATGCCGTCTGCGTGCCCTCATTGGGGCTGACCGCTCCTCCGTCCCCGCAGCGGGGCTGCTCTCGCGGAGGCGGGCGCCGCTGACTGGACGGGGCGCGGAGCGATGCCGGTCGCCGCTCGCACAGCGCCCCGCGGAGCGCAGTCCGACACCTGCTTCCTCGCCCCTACCCGCCGGCGGGACCGCGGCGCCGCTCGGTGCGGTGAGGAGAGCGGCGGCGAGCGACCACAACTCCTCCGCCAGGCTGGCGAGGCGGTCCGGCCCGGCAGATGGGTGGCTTCTTCCGCCGCCCCCTTCCTGCCTTCCCTCTCCTCCTCCCCTCCACCGCCCCCCGCCTCCTCTGCTGCCTCCTCCCCCGCTGCCGAGGCCGCCGCTGCCGCCTCCACCTCCCCCTCGGCTGCCTGCCTCCTCCCGGCAACCCCAAGGACCCGCGCTCGCTCTCGTTCCGGCTTTCCCGGACTCGCCATGAGCGGCGGTGCCGCTCGCTTACCGCCGCCCCCCGCCCTCTGCCCGCTGCCACCACCCCTCCACGGGCCGAGCCTGCCGGAGTCGGCAGTGCGAAGCCAGGGCCGGGCTAGCCCTGCCGGTCACGGCGCACCCCGCGCTGTCCTGGGCGCCAGAGGCCCGCCACCAGGTGAGCGGGAAATGGGTCCCGGGGGAGGGGGAGTAGTTCCGGGCGTCCCACTCTCGCTCGGCAACGCAGCCGGACCAGAGGGCCGCGAAGTTGTCCTCTGCAGCGCCCGGAGTCGCGGCCGTCCCCGGGGGATCGTCCCCAGGTGGGTGGTGGGCAGCGGGATGGGATAGAGAAGAAACTCCCAGTCACAACACAGTGAGGCAAGTCGCGGCGGCTGCTGACAGGCCATGTGTCCCCGGCCAGCCACGGTGTGCTTGAGGCCCCCTGCCCATCGGTGACGGGCTCGGCGATGGCTTTTCCTCGCCGGTTGGGATGCGGTGTTGTGAAGCGCAGGCGGCCCGCGGTACTCGCACTGTCGGTCCTTACCGCTGCTGGCGCTTCCTGTCGGCCGCCGGTGAAGTCGGAGGGGTTGCGTCCCGCTGGGCGTTGGTGCTTGCTCGTCCTCGCGGCGGTGGGGGCCGCGGGTTATGCGAGGTGCCCTCGGCAGCGCTGGGGCCTTGCCGGCCCGGCCCAGCCCGCCCTCCTTTCTCCCCGCAGCGGCCGCCGGGGCTGCAGGGGCGCCCGCTGTGCCGCTCTCCTGAAAGGTTTGGGGGGCCTATGTGTTCGTGTGCGCGCCTGTGTCCGAATCAGGAGCTACCCCTCGCAGCGGGCTGTGGGAATCTGTGGGAACCCACGGTTTACAGGGGCAGGTCATCTTACGGTCCTGTGTGTGGTTCCAAAATGCTTGGAAAGTCAGACTGCCTCTGTGGGAACCCCGGCTGAGTGCCTCTGGGGCCCTCAACAGCTGCTCCTTAAACATGTTCTCGTTCAGTTTTCTGTTAGAAACATCCCACAGCAGGGTCTCACTGAGGAGCTGGTTTTGGGCGTGTGGTTCTCTCAACCTGGACCTACGGTGTTTCAAGGACTGAGGTTCCAACATCTGAGTCTGTGTGCTTATTGTCAAACACCAGAGACTTCCAAGACTACACTGTAGTTTTCCATGTGGTTAAATTTAAACGAATGTCTGTGTGGTTTCAGCGCTGGGACCTTATGTTTTCCTAAGCTGTTGTTTGTGAACGTCAGCAAGAATGGAACTGTTTATGTATATATGAAGTTAGTAATTAGAAAGTGGTCTGGGAGAATGATAGAAAACCAAACATCATTCTTTGGGTCTGGAAGGTGAAGAAATCTAATTAGTCTTTTCCTAGAATATATTTTTAGAGGTGCTCCTATCTCGGGAACTTGGGTGATTTACAAGTGTATTCAATATGGGTGTTTATACTGACAGAAATCTTGCTCTGAAATGAAGTAGGTTTTATAGTAGTTTTTATATGAAGTAGGTTCCTCTTGAAAATTTGTGGTTGACAGCATATTAAAGGATTTCCATGGGGAAAGTGAGGAAGAACTTAAATTTTTACCTTTGAATTGTATTACGTAGCTCAAGAATACATTTTCCTTTGTGCTGAGGCCACAAAGCACATGGGGAAGATCAGTCACTCCTGTCTAGCTGTTTGGGCCTTCTAAATGAAATACACAGGAGAAAAATATTCTTCCAGTATAGGTGATCTGGGCATGGACGTTTCTCCCGATGAAACTGTATTTCCACTTTTTGTTTTAAAATTGCTTGGACATTCTTGGTGTAGATGTTAAGGTTATCTTAAAGCCTGATCTCAAAACCTCCTAACCTTCCTATGGTCTTAATAATATGATTGATTTAGTATGCTGCTACTGGGTGATGAACCCTTGATTTGGAAAATCTTGGTGCAGAAAAGAATTTAAACTCTTATCATACAACAAATTCGTCACAATCCTAGTGTACAAAGACCTTACTGTTGGATGCTGGGCTTTTTTTTTCTCCTAAAAGGGACAGGGCTTTTTTGGTTTGCCCTGAAGTTTAGATACTCACTAGCACAGATCCTGTGCCTAGAAATCCTGTGCTAAAATAGTCAGAACGAGCTTGTTCAAAAGAGCTCTTGCAGATGCCCAAGTGAAATAATTTTTACAATATACTTAAGTCACAGTATCAAGTGAATTTGTTGTTAGTCGTGATCTCAAAAATACATAAAATGTTTTCATGTTGTATGATCTCTGATTCATATTCTAATTTTGAGATAACATGTCATAATTTACAGACAGATCCAGGATATTTCTGGATTAGGGATGAGAATTTTTTTTTTTTCTCCAAAGGGAAAGGCTCTTCTGACTTTATGTAAATCTACCAGTTTAATTCAAATATTTTCCACCAGAGGAAAAAATTATTCACCAAACTGGTATCAGGGCTCAACTTGGATTTTTTTGCTGAGCATCCTCTTGGTCATGCTCTTAAAAGGGTCTTTTCCTGGTGGTCCTAATATATTAACTTTTCAGAAAAAACCTCTACCATTATTTGGTCTTCAGACATTACGGGTTAGTGAAATTCCTGTAGTTTATAAGCAGAGTTTAGAGAATGTTTACTATTTTCTTTCCCTCAGTAGAAAAACGTTTAGTGAAGGCTGCTGCTTCTTTTTGTTGTTGTTTCTTCTGTTTTCTTCTCCCAAACAGCGTGTGTCAACAGAAGGGAAAGTCTCCTTTCATGGCTGTCAAATTAGTGAAAGAATATTGGCCTAGAAAATACTGCACCAAAGAGCAGATTCTTCGTTTCATTTAGGAAGTTGGTCCTGATCTTAAGAGGCATTTCACCTTCCATAAAGTACTTTGCTGCCGCTGGTGTGTGTGCCATTCTTCAGTGAAAAAGAGAAACCCACCCAGAGGCAAGGTTATCAGCTAGGAAAAGAAAAATATGTCTGTAGTGGAAATTCTTAGACCTTTTCAGCTTCACTTTTTTTCTGTCTATATTAACATTCTCAGGTTTTGCAGCACTTGGAAAGATGGATTTTGAAAGTTGTGGTGTACTTAAGATACTGCTGTGGTGTCTATAGCTGGTGAAAGCAGCTTTTCTCTTGAAAACATCTTTGTTATGCCTATCAGCTCTTTGGATGTCGTCTGGTAAACTTTGCTAAATTTAATTAATATTGCTTGTTCTCCTTATATTGCAAAGTCTTCAGTTAGAATAGCTTTAAAACTAGAATGGTTTAAGATGCACATGAGGCTAAGTCAGATCAGAATATACTGTTAAGAGGAGTAATGGGAGGTGCTTATTTAGGCATCTGCTAAGTCTTTCAGTTTGGAGAAGCTGAAACTGCTTATGAGAGCATCAGTGCCAGTTTTCAAACATATGCATAACTGCAGTGTGGAGAGAGGCTGGACTCGCTTGTAAAGACAGTACTAATGTGTTAAGTGCAGTAGAAAACTGAATTTATAGCAATTCTGCCTAATGCTGTACATGCTAAGCGGTTGTAATAAAAGTACTAAAACTCCTTGTATGTTCATATAGACACACGTAAATTTTTGTGCCGTTAGCAGTTGTGCATAGTTAAACCATCTGTGTGTGGTTTTGTTAAACTGGAAAGCAGTTACTGTGGCTTTACAGTGAGTGTCATACTTAATTCTGGCATGCCTGGAGGTAGATGTGAATTTCCTGATTTATGTCACTATGATGCCTTCACAGCATTATATGTAAAATAAAACAAGATAGAAAGATAACTTCTTAGTAAGAACAAGTGAAGCACATGCAGTATGTGGATGATTTTCAAGAGATGTGATTGATATTGATAGATTAAAAAAACAAACAAACTGCAAACTAGTATTGCCGCACCTTTATTTGAATTTGGTGGAAGTGCAGTGTTCATAAGTATTGAAGTGACTTGGTGGTGGTGCTTGGTTAGAATTACCACAATATTGTCAACCTGTTACTGTGCGTGTTTGCTGGGTAGAGCTAATCTGTCTTGGACACTAGATTGTAATTACTTTTAGTATTGTAGAATTATTTATTATAGTGATGGTGTATTGGTTTTGCTAGTTTTGAATTATGAAGGAAGATAGAAGGCTTTTTTAGCTAAGTGGTTGCGCTCTGAATAGATTCTAGCAATCATGAAATGAATGTTAGCAGACATACGTTGAATATTTGTTTCAAGAGAAATGAGTTGCATAATTATGGGATTAATTTGGGAAATAAATCCAAATGTACTTCCTTAACAATTGTCTTCAGATACTGTACATTTGTTTTAAGTCATTCTCTGTGACTATCACTTTATTTTTTATTTCACTTTGACTTTCTTTGCTAAATTAATATGTAGTGCTTACATGAACTGGAAATTATAATGGCCTGAAATTGTTCTATGCCATAACTGTATGAAGTTATTTTGGAGGTATGCTTTTTAAGTGACAGTACCAACCAGCTCAAGTGAATGCTAGCAAATGTTGATATTTCCCCCCCGATGTAAGTATTTAAAGACAGTGCAAGACTGAGGTAAATGTATTTTAAGGAAAATTAATAAAATAAAGTGAATATGCAGATCTTTTAATTGTAGTTCTTGTAGTATGAACATCTTCATACTTGTATGTTTCAAATGTAAACATGCGGGAGCACATTTGAAAAATGAAAAATTCCAAATTGTCTCTATGGTACTAATTTCAGTTTAATAATAGCAAAAAGACCAGAGCTAAGCATTTAATTTTGAAATGCACACTCTGCTTTACAACATGTTCTTATGAAATAATCTAAATTATCCTTTTGGTCTAATCCATCAAGGTATTTACTGACAATTGTCAATCTCAGTTGGTTCAAACTGAATGATTTACTGGAACTTATACTTGAGCAGTCAGGACTGTGAGTTTGGGCTGATACACAGAAAGTCATCATACAGAGCTGCAGTGTAGCTGCAACTGATTTGGTCTGTAAACTCAGTGGTCTTTTGTTAGCTACAAAACTTGCAGCCCTGGGTGAAAGTTCTTAATTGCCTGGAAAATGAGGGGAAGATTAATTTTCATTAAGAGAGAAAGTGTTAGATGTGTATGTTGATTTTTCTGCTGGTGTCATTCCACAGGCATTAGTGAAGATGGCATAGATTTTCAGCTGAAAAGCAATTTAGGTCTGACATCTTGCACAGTTTTTGGTTAGAGTTTGTCTGGATTTGAAAATGATGGTCTCATCTCAGTTAAAGTAACTAATAAGAGATAATTGATGATTCAATGTGCAGTACAGTCTCAGTTCAAGGAAAAAAAATGTAATGAAAAATTGCAGTATATGTTTATGTATATGTGTGTGTATTAGCTTTGTTCATGTCCTAACATTACATGTGCTATTACGTGAGCTATTTGAGCCTTGAGCTATTTCTTCCCAAGATTAAATTTCTGCAGAAGAAATGTTAGGCAGTAGGGCAGATTCTGTGCTCTCACTGCTTCATACTTTCACAGCTTCACCTGTTCTTTCAGATGGAAGTAAAGACTGAAAAGTCAACAGTCTTCTCAACATAGTTTGAGAAGTTTGCCTTATCACAGAAAGGTTAAAATAAGAAATTGGCTTAAATAATATTAATAAACATGATTGTAAACATTGTAAAATCTTGGAGAAGCTGTGCTCAATTGAAAAATAAAGTGGTTTTTTTTTCTTTACTTTTTATATTTAATTTTGCTGCTTTTTTTCCCCCACAATTTATCTTGGCAAAATGAAATCCACACAGGCACAGAATCTTTGACCTGTGTTTTTTTCCTGAAAAAAATAGGCTTTAAATCTTTTTTGACAAATAGCATTGCAGCTTTTTGCTTAGATCTTGCACCTGAGGTATTTTAACTGGTCTCTCTTATGGTATCTGCTTCGTATCAGAAGTTCAGATGAAGATGTGTCATTTAAATAGAAGAGTTGTTAGTGTTAATGTGATGCAAGATGTGGGTGGAATAACAAGAAGGTAGAGTACCAAAATGTCAGAGAGCATTTTAGAAAGTTTGCAATGGGAGCTCCCTTTGCAAGAATATTCTAATATGATAGTGCCGCTTTCTCCCACCTTGTTTTTCTGTGTTTTGTTTGGTTTGTGTGTGGGTTTTTTGGTGCTAGGTTTTTTTGTTTGGTTGTTGTTTTTTTTTAACACCTTCTGGTTGCATTCTTCTATGCTTGTTCTGAACTATTTTTTTCTTCTTTCTGTATGTGAAGTATAGTAAATGCTTGCTTGTTAGAATTTCCTGAATGAGGAAGAGAATCTCCATTCTTGAGGGGAAGAATACTGTTGTTCTTGTACTTTGTCAGTGACTTGAAATAGTTTCCTTCTGGATATTACTTGATGTGTAATGTAGAGTAAAGAATGCATACCTCGCTTTATTTAGGGAAAGATGCAGGAAGTGGTTTTTGAAATGGTAAGCTATAGGTATTTTCAGAAGTATTTTAACCAAGAACATTGTATAGTGTTTTTGTCTTCTGAGCTTCTCAAATGCACACGTGTGCTCCAAATGTTCACTCTTAAAAACAGTCTTCCCTAGATCTTGCTCTGGTCAGAGCCTGGCATCCCAGCTCTAAGTTCCTGGGTGTGTTTAGGTTGAACTTCTGCATCCTCCCTCTCATGCAAGCCCTTTGCAGCTATGATGTATGAAAAAGTAAGGTCTGTGATCAGTCTCTTGGTGGTAAAGTGTCAAGATGTTTATCTGATTTCCTTTGTAATGACTGGGGTTCTTCATCCTCACAGATTGTGTTGCTTGCTGCATTGTCCAAAAGCTGGTGTGGTTTCCTTGGACATGGGCTGTCATAATAACCAGCTTTCAGTGAAACATTGTAGAATTTCAGAGTTTACAATTCTAAGCATTTGCTCAACAGCTTCTGGAACAATCCCAGATGGGAAACAATAATCTCAAAGAAGACATACTCTTTCACTTCAATTTAAAAAAAAAAAAATCAGAAAAGCTTACTTAAAACTTTTATTGAATTTTGGTTCTTTTGTGTAATGTATACAACTGTGTTGCACAAGGGTATGCAGCCAGTATCAAAAAGAATATTACTTGCACTGTTAAAGGGTGTTTATGATTGTTTTTGATATCCCTTATGAATAATGGAATTGTACTTTTTTTTCTGTAATACTACTGATTTGTGCTCCAGGGCACACTTTTTTTGGAAGGAAGACAGGAGGTTGTTAGTTATGTCATTTTCTGCCAGTCTGTATATTGAGGAGTAAAGCAGGAATTTTGTGAATCTTTTTAAAATACTTAATAATATTCATAACTGGAAAATGGCCTGTTAGGAAGACTCCCTTTAAATAGTGTAAAAATTGCTAAAAGCCATATGCAGTATTTGTCTGCATGACATCTATTTGTATGAGAGCCTGAGGAGTGGCTGTTAAACCACAGAGTATAATGTTAACTGTGTATATAGAACATTTAGGTCTGTTGAAGAATACATGAACAGTACCAGTGCTGTATGACAACCTGCACCAAGGAACTGCAACATAGAGTTTGAAAACATTTGTTGCATGTTTTTTCAGCCTAGCTGAAAGTTGTACTCTCTTTACATGCTTTGAACCTGGCATACGTTCAGGTTCCAGAGTGAAAGTATCAGAGATTTACATTTACTATCTGCTTGAATTCTTTCTCTGCAAAGATTTGTTATTTTAAGGCCCATGGATAATTCTGCTTTCATTAAGAGCATGTGCAAAAGTTTGTGGGATCTGAATTATGGTGAGGTTTTTTTCCTCAGGTACAGGTTGACATTTTAAAGTTATTTTTTTATTCCCGTTAGAAACATCTTTATCTGCCTATTTTTAGTGTGTGCTGGCTTTCTGTATAGATCTTCTGCAAGGCATCACATTTTTCCTGCTTATAAGTTGATATGGCAGCAAGCCAAGGAGTAAGTAGTAGCTTTTGGAAATAATTTTTGTGCAGATTTAGTGGTAGGTTATTGAGCCTTTTGGCTGAGAAGCTCCAGGAAGTCCATGATCCTTGTGGTTTATGTGTGGTTTTAAGCAAGATTAAATAAAGTGTTTATAATTTGATTTGAAAATTGCTTTTGCAGGTGATTTTGGAGGTTGGATACAGGTTAGAATTCAGAGCAGTTTCAGAAATTCCATATGATTTTTGTTAGCTTGGGAGTGAAGGGTTTTAGCCTCTGGTGTGAGAAAGATGTTCAAAATTAAGAAGTCTGTGACTGTGCTTGTGAAGAAGTAAAGCAGTAAACTGTGGTACATGCTTCAGTGGCATATTCCAAGGAAATGGGAAGTCAAGATGCTTCATAAGTGTCTGTTGAGTTGGACTAAAAAAGTGAGGGAGACAACACCCCCCAAAAAAATCCTTTCTTCATCTACACTTCATTTAGTAGTCTCTTGTGCCAATAGGATCTTTCACTTGCTGTCTCTGTAATATATTGATTCATCATCCCTTATGCTAAACCACAGAAGTGTGTATATTAATCCTGGTTTAAACCAGTAATGTGCAGCAGTTTTGGATTAATGAAGTGTTAAATGGATTTATTTTTCTCTTCCTAAATTTAAATTGGTCTAAGGGTGGGAAAATTTAGTCATCCTGAATGACCCTGAGTTTGGTGGTTGGGTCAGTTGCATTCTGAAATCTGCAGTTCTCAGGAGAAAATGTTTAGCCAGTCTGTAAATTCATAATATGCTGGTTAACTCCTCGTCTGGAAAAATAGGTATCTTCTCTTTTTTTTTGGGGGGGTGGGGTGGGGTGGGGGGGTGAGGAAGGGGAGGAGGGGATGGGACTTAAATCTTACCGATCCTGCTTTTATGCAGTGAGGTACAAAAAATACCAATAATGAAGAATTTGAACACTGAGGAAAAATAAAGGATTTGTTGCATTTTGGCTGCTTTTTTAAAAATGGGGAATTAGGGAAGAGCTATGAAAGTGGTCAATATGGTAAAAATGATATGATGGTGTCACCTTACAAACGTGAAAAAAAATCCTATTACTGACCAAATCTCTAGTGGAATAATGGTCCTCTAGCTATTTCACAGATTACACCGTACTATGGGGACTAGCCAGTGTGCTGGAGGGCAGGTGTGCTATTCAGAGGAACTTTGACAGCTTGGAGAACTGGGGACCTCATGGCATTCAGCAAAGGCAAATGCAGAATCTTGCACTGGGGCAGAATAACTGTGTGCAAATAGTCAGGCTGGGGGCTGAATGGGTGGGTAGCAGCTTTGCTGAAAAGGCAGATACTGACTTAGTGGAGTGAGCTCTCTTGAGCATGCCAGAGTGGTGTAGAGGCTGGCACATGTGACCTATGAGGAGAGGTGGAGGGCACAGCTTGGTGAAGAGATGGCTCAGGGGAGTTGTCAGTGCTCTCTACCCTTCTCTCATGGGAGGAGACAGGAAAGATAGAGCCAAACTCTTGTATACTGGTAGGGCAAGAGTCTGGGAATAGGTCTCAGGCTGGAACACATGAATTTCTGGTCAGATATTAGGAAGAATCTTTTTCATCCTGGAGGTGGTCAAGTACTGGAGCAGAGAACTGGAGACATTATAGAATTTACAACTTTGGAGATAGTAAAAACTTAGCCAGACAAGGCACTGGATAGCCTGCTCTAATTGGCCTGGTCTGAGCAGGGGGATTGGATTAAATGACCTCCCAACAGTCTCTCTCAACCTAAGTAACTGTGTGATGCTGTAGTGGGCATGTTACCTGTGTCTTAGGGATACCTGCTTCCGTCACTGTAAATAGATAAGTAACAGTAATTTGGGAGTGTAAAGTTGCAGATGGTCAGAAGTGATGGTGAAAACTCAATTTGGTTAGGCATACATGTGTCACCTGTCTTGTGAGACTTTTTTTTTCCTCAACTTTGATATTTTCACCATGATAACTTTAACATACTTCCTCTCCATACACCCCAAAATATCTTTTGCAAGGGACATTTTGTGTATAAATACTTTTGGGTAAAACATCAATAGCTGTTTGTATTTAAAGGGATACTGAAAGCAGACCTATGTTTCTGCCTCTCAACCCTTCTTCCAAACTTACTTACTTGCTGGTTTATGTACAAGCAGTCTGTTTTTTTCTGGAAGACAAAAGAGTGCACCTACAATTTTTTTCTATTTTTCAGTCTTAAGAGGTGTGGACGATGTTGAGTCTTGTTTTTGCTGTCACACTTGGTACACTTTTACAGAAGGTGCTAGATAAATTAATTGAGAGATGTGTTGTCCAGTAACTGGAGAATTTTTTCCAAGCTTGTAGGGTGAGTAAAATATATACAAAGAGACAAAAAATATAAAATATATTCACTGCTGTACTTTTGTCTTTTTCTGTTAGTCTTTACCTAACCAGTATTTATGATGTGAGCATATCTACTAGAGCATAAAACTTCTACATTTTTAAGGAAAAAAGGGTAGAAACAAGAATTCAGTCTATAACATAAAATACAAGTATAGCAGGAAGTAGGCAAAGAGAGAAAAACTGTGGTGTATGACCTCCTCAGATTGCCTACCCGTGTAAAAGTGAAGTTGGCATTCTATGTAAAGCTGTCATGCTTGTTCTTCTAGTCCGATTTCTGTGTAAAAAGCTTCTGAGCTGAGGAAGGCTTTTTCATTTCTTAAAAATAATTGTAAGAAATCAGTGGTTAAACAGTAGATAAATCAGTCTGCCCTCTGAAGAAAACACTATGAAGGGAGCTGATACTGTTCTGTTTGGCTTACTGACCCATGGAGGTAGCTTCCAAACAGAAGCAGTGTATGGTTTCTCTTACAGAAGAAAGAATGGACTAGAGAAGCCAAAGGAATTGGAGGGAATGAGAATTGTAAGGATTTGGAGGGGAACTGGGGTATTGCAGAGAAGGAACATAAAAATGTAGAACAAAAATCCATGAAAACCAGTTTTCATTAATTCTGCTGCTCATGTAACTACTAATTTTTTTTTGAGGATCACTCTTAAAACATCTATGTCATAAAAGAGAATATTCTACGTAAACGAGTTTCCCATATTGTTATGGACTTGCTTAATGTGAATTAACTTAAGTATCATCTCTATCTCTTGTTTACCAGCTACACAGAGTCTGTGTGGCAAGGCAGGTAGTGAGGCCAAAAGAGGCTATCAGAATTTTCTGGAGTTCCAGAGTCTCCAGTTAAGTTGTGGCAGAAGTGGCCTTAAAGTATTTTGTATTAAAGACTTGTGCCATTTATTTCATTTATTATTCTTTAACAGTATGTTTCTGTGTTAGGTCAAGTGTTTGTTTCCTATCACATATTTTTTGGGTGCTGCATTTTCTGTTTGGGACTGATGTCCCAGGGAGACAAATGGTAGGTTAGTTTTCCCTTACCTTTGTGTTCCTCCTTTTTTTTGCCTCCCTTTTTCCCTTTTGTTTGGTTTTTGTTGTTTTTTTTTTCCTTCAAGTTTAATAGTGAGAAAAAGAGGAGTAGCAGAGAAATCTAACAGTCTGCATCAGAAGGGAAAACACAGGAAATCATTCTATCATTGTACAAGGCCATAGGAGAGCTTTGTTTTCAAGGAACTATGTCTAGTTTTGGAGGTCTTTTAAGTGTCTAGGGATTTTCAAATTAAGGCACATTGTCCAGCAAAGAGATACCAAAATGATTGCCTATGGACTATTTTTAATTTTGATCTTCTAAAGATCTTGAATTTGTATAGATTGGAGAAGAAATTCTGGCTACAGTTTATTGCATCTCTGTAGAGGGAGGGCCTAGAATAACCACTGTAGACAGCAATAGGTGAAAACTCTTAAATACTGTTTAAAACAGTTGGGATGACTGTTGCTGAGTGTCTTTGTACTGACATGCTTTAGTATTTATTTGGAGTTACTAGTTAGGATTTGTCTGTGCTAGAAAGTTATTCTATGCTAACTTAATCAGCTGAAGTGGCAAAGATGGTCTTCTCAGACAGAAAAGTGACTTTGAATTGCTCATTCTGAGAGAATTTGTCTTGTTTTGAGAAACAAGGGTAAGTCATTGATAAGAGCATTTTGGCCTGATAACCCTTCGTTCTTAGGTTATAAACACAGTGCATCTGGAGAATTGCTGCTTACCAATACACTCGCCTGTTCTCTTAGACAGACCACCAGCTCACAGATGCTTGAAATTCAAAGTTTCTAATAGTTATGTTGTTACTGAAAAAAACCTTACCAGTCATGTAGGGGGCTCATGTGGTGCTTTTTTGGAGTGCTTCAGCCTCCTTGTCCTGGCCGTCCATTTGATAAAGTTGACATGATTTCCTACAAAACATTTGTGGTTTATGCCTTTATCTTGCTGCTTCTAACTTTTGCTGTTTTGATTTTGTTGTTCCTTGTGTTCAAAAATTTTGTGCCTCTTGCAGCTCGTTTGACAAGTCATGCTGGAGCTACTTAGATTGATCTCATGGCTTTCCACGCTTTTTCCTTGCTTTTGCTATCTCTCAACCCAATTAAGCTTGGCTATTGCTGAAGGAAGAAATTTCAAAGTGTAATAAAAATACTTTGGTGGGCTGAATCTCTTGCAGATTATTTTGTTCATCATTCTTGTGGCCACTGGAACTGTATGTTATCATAGAAACAGTAGCATCAAAATGGGTGAGCTATCACGTAGCCTTAGGAGAGGGGAAACCAGGACCTGTAGGTATCTGTTCTCCAAGGCTGTCCAGAGGTCTTGATGTAAATCGAGGTTGTGATTTGTCAGATATCCATCTTTGTTTCAGCTGACTTTGAATAAACACTTCTGGGAGATGCGTTTCTGGGATGTGAAAGTGATTCTGAGCTCTGGTAAACAAAAGACTATGTTGTTCCAACTGCCTGGTTTCCATGTGAGGAATTTGTATGAACACTGACAAAACTGGGCTTAGAACTTTTTTTTTTATGGTGTTAGCAAGGAAGCTTTTGCATGTGAAGCAAACTGCTCTTGTTAAGAATTTATGACTCTCAAGAAGCAGAAGTGGATCTTGATTGGTCTATATATAAAAAAGAAATGTGGCAGTCTGATCTCTAGTTACGTCTGAACTCCTGGAGTTTTGCTCTGGATATGACGTGTATTTTGTGTTGCAAAAACTTGGGTAGTGAGAGCTTAAATTCTAAGTTTACTTACCCAAGCAATGCAGCTGTGACTTTCCAGAAAACACTGTGAAACAAAGCAGATGCAAACAGGTTTTCAGGAGCAGATTTGGTCTACTGTCTCCAGAACTGTAGGCATAATTCTCGTCATCAACCACTAATACTCATGCTTCGACTTTGCAAATCAAGTATCATGAAACAGAATTGATCTGTAATCTATTGGTCTGTGTTTGTTGATTTCACTGTTTATGCCTGTGTTAAAGGAGGCATATGTATAGGTCTGTATTTTGAAAGGGGTAGACAAGAGGCATTATTTCTGTTGACTTCCATTACTATAGAGAGGCTACTAGAAGGCTTCATTTCACCTTTGGAGATGACCCAGAGGCTGTTGAAGTAGGGGCAGCCCTGAGAAAAGGGTAGTTGGTGAAACGAAAGATGGGTACCTGACAAATCACAAGGTCATTGTTCATTCAAGGTCTCCTTTAATTTACATTTGTGTTGTGTATTTTCCCACTTGCTATTATTGTCATTAGCATACTGATGCTCTTAAAGAAGAGTTGGGAGGTCAAAATATGCACAACTGGTAATAAATACAGTATCTTGGGTTAATTCTTTTTTGCCTTGCTTATTCTCAGTTGTTCATTTGCTGCTAGAGGAAGCATGTGGAAACAGTCACAGGCAGTCTCCTGAACTTAGATACCTCAATATCTGAAACAGGTACCTCTGTGTCTCTTAAAAAGATCTACAGTTTAGTAGCAGTCACATTCTTTGACTTCTAATTGCCTCTGTGTATTATTTAAGGTATAAAAAAAGATACTGCTGAGGAGGAAACTGGCTCCACAGCATCCTAGATTTGTGTGTTGAATGCATTGTAAACTGTATGGTGTTCTTCTGTGAAACTTGTCTACAATATATAACTCTACTAACTAATGACTTGCCATAGGGGCTGGCTGACCTGGCTACTTAGATACTTCTCTTCCAGCTCTACACACTGCTTCAACTGAAATATGCCTAAAAGTAAACTAGACTATACATATGTTTTTCAGTCTGTATATATACATTGTGTGTAAATCTGAGAGCCCTCTGTTCTGGACTGGATAGAGGTATGCCTTCATTAAAAGCAAATGCTAATACATTCAGTTGTATAAAGATACTGATAATAGCAGTCCCCATCAGAAGGAGTTAGTCACTTAAAATGACTGTATAGGATGGATATAATTGAAGTAAATTGTCCTCTTCATCAAGGTTGTCACGTATCTAATAGAGTTTGAATCCAAATGGGCATTTTTGCCGTTAAGTTGTTAGATGAACAACTGGAAACTGCTGAGCTAGGTGAATATGTCACAGGTACTGGCTGACGTGCATCTGTGTTGCTGCTTTTACTTTCAGATGTTACCATGAGTATCAGTTGGAGCACAAGGAGCTATGGTAATAAGAATGTTTGGGAGAGCTGGGTCTTGTTTACTTGAGAAAGGTAAGAGTGTGATGGGATTGTTGGAACTCCTGATGGAACAGAGTGAAAGTGGGAGATAACTAGCCAGGAAAGACCACCATGAAATGAGATAGCTTACAAAGTTCAAAGAAGAGAGTATCAGAAGTTGAGAATTGGCAACTACAGAGAAGGAAACACTAGGAAATCCATTAGAAAGAAGTGATCTGATTACTTCTGTATCCAGTTACTGAATTAGGAGACATGAAGAAAATTCCAGAGTGCAGTTTGTTTATGTAGAACATATAAAATTAGAAACAGTGGAAACTAAAATGACATCCTGTGGTGAAAGAAGTTTATCATGTTGTGGTGAAATAACTTTGGCTGGACTCCAGGTGCCCAGCAAGCTCAAATGGACAGGAGAGAGAAAATACAACAAAAGGCTTATGGTCGAGGACAGGCACACCACTCAGTGTGTACGGTCACAAGCAAAACAGACTCGACTTGGGGAAATTAATTTAATTGATTGCTAATCAAAAGAGTAGAATAATGAGAAATACAAACAAATCTTAAAACACCTTCCTGTCACCCTTTTTCTCAGGCTTAACTTCACTCCAGATTTCTCTATCTCCTCCTCCCAAATGGTGCAGGGGGATGGGGAACAGGGGATGTGGTTGATTCTTTACATGTTGTCTCTGCCTCTCCTTCCTCCTCACGCTCTTCCCCTGCTTCAGCGTGGGGTTCCTCCCATGGGAGACAGTCCTCCATGAACTTCTCCAATGTGAGTCCTTCCCATGGGCTGCAGTTCTTCACAAACTGCTCCAGCGTGGGACTTTTCCACAGGGTGCAGTCTTTCAGAAATGGACTGCTACAGTGTGGGCTCCCTGTGAGGCCACAGGTCCTGCCAGAAAACCTGCAACAGTGTGGGCTCCTCTCCATGAGGCCACAGGCCCTGCCAGAAACCTGCTCCAGCACAGGCTCTCCATGGAGTGACAGCTTCCTCCCATCTACCACTGCTGTGGTGTGGGGCCCTCCACAGACTGCAGGGTAGATGTTTGCTCCACTGTGGATCCCCATGGGCTGCAGGGGGACAGCCTGCTTCACCATGATCTTCACTGTGGTCTACAGCTCTGCTCTGATGCCTGACCACCTCCTCCCTCTCCTTCTTCACTGACCTTGGTGTCTGCGGAGATGCTTCTCTCACTCTTCTCTCTTGGCTGCTGTTGCACCAGCAGTTCCCCCCCCCCCCCCCCCCCCCCCCCCCTTCTTTGATATGTTATCACAATGGCATTACCACCATCCCTGATGGACTTAGCTTTGACCAGCAGCAGGTCTGTCTTCGAGCCACCTGGCACTGCTCTGTTGGGCATAGGATAAGCTGGCGTCTTCTCACAGAAGCCCCCGACTTCGAAAACCTTGCCATGTAAACCCAGTATAGGATGGAGCAAAGAGATCTGGAATTATTTGCATAGATAACCAATTCAGACAAATATTGCGTATCTGTATCTGTTTATCTCTCCTTTGACTACACAAGGAATTTGAGCTTGTAATTTTGTGACAACTCCAAGACAGGTGCTTGAAGAAGGAGACACAACTGCTTTCCATAGGGTGTCCTGTGGCAAGATGAGGTGTATGAAGAGCCAGATGGAAAAGCCTGTGTAGGAGAGTAGAGTGAATTCAGAACATTATATTATTTTGTGTGTGATTACTTGTGGCTTAAGCAGTTTGCTGCCTAGAAGAGTTTTACAGCTGAAAGGGGTAATGTAGTTGACCCCGAAGACAGGTTTTTCTGGTTTCCTCATCTATGGCTTGCATATAAAATTGAAAACAAGATGCACAGCAGCCATTATTTTGAATAAATTTGTATATACAGAAGGATCTAGATAACGGCTATGAATCCTACTGATGTTCTCTAGATTACTCACTAGACAGAAATCTTAGAATACTGTATATACTTGTAAGTTTGCTATGGGGGAAAGTATGGAATTGTAAAGAAAATAAAATTACCAAAATCAAAATGAAATGCTAAACCTTTTGATGTAGAGAGAGATTGGTATATTGCGTATTTTGCTTGGCTTTTGGGGGATTTCAGATTTGTAACTTTACCCAGAAGGCTTCCAGAAAGTTGTAGTGGTTTTGTGCTGGTGTTGCTTTTGTTTTTTGTTTTTTTTTTTCCCCACACAGCAGAGAGTAAGCAACTGCAGGACTAACAATGATGCAGAAATAATCCAGCTGTATAAAAGGAATGTAAACAGTAGTGTTCAGACTGATCTGTGATTTGCAGTAAAATTACTTATGAGTGACCTGTTGCTCTGTCATTTGATAAAATTGCTGTACTTCGTCTATTTTTTTTGTAAATGCAGTACCTACATTTTTGTGTGTATTTTTGCAATAATATTTTAAATGGATTACATCTGCCTAATACCTATCTTGTGGTCAATGCCAATGTCTGTGATGTTCAGAGTAAACTTCAGAAAGCAGTCACATCCATCACAATGGCAGGGGGAGCTTTGTTATGTGTTTTCATATAAAGACAGATGTCAGAAAGGTTGTTGGCAGGAATAGAGAGTAATAAACTTTTCTCATCAGTGAAACCGTATCTCTGGAAGAATGCATGGGGTTTATGAGTAAGGAGGAAAAGGAAATGGCTTCTGTCCTTGTGCTTATAAGGAAGTGCTCCTCTCTGAGTAGCATTTAGTTTGCATACCAAGAAGAAATTATTAAGAACTCTTGTATTTGTAAGGATCAGTTGGTGTTGCTCTAGGTGACCCATTTTGTGTTCTGTACTGGTGAAAATTGGCCCATTTTAAGCCTTTTCAAAGCGGCTTATCCAAGGCATCGGTATTGTTTGAAGAAAAATTTACGGCATATGTCTGAAAGGATCAATTTTTCACTGGAATGAGTGCTTGTGGGACCTTTTCTTGAACTCTTAGGTAGGTGATCCCTCCAGGAGGCTATTAGCATGATGACACACAGTCTCTGGTGTGAAGGACAGGATCTGCATCCACTGCCAGGAGTGTTTCAATATCGGGCAGTCTCTTTCTGTGTATTGAGTGTGAGGCTGTGGGACCTTTGTGGCAAAACAGAGGAGGAAGGTGAAATCAGGACATGCTGCAAGAGCTGATTTGGTTTGTGGGATTTTTTTTAAAGTGTTTGTCATTGGTTGCATAAAGGCAGATAAGGACAGCGTTGGTCTTTTCAGAGCTCATAAAGCATTTTGTTAGTGTGTGTGTGTCTGTGTTTTCTCTAGTTCATGTCATGAAGCTCTGAATCAGGCATCCATTTGATAGCTTTATTATCTATCTAGAAACAGTATAAAGGTGTCCTAAAAATTAACTGTATTTCTAAGGTCATAAATTCATGCATGCTTAAGCTGCAGCTGGAGTAGCAGAAGAAGCTGCCTATTATCACCTGGCTTCTGAGGACCTTTCTCCTGTTGTATGAATGAACTGCTGCAATTTAACACTAGCATTAGGTGTTAACTGAGGTAAATCCCTTGTCCAGGTTCACTGTGTGTTTTTACAGATGCATATGTAGAGTATGAGGGAGCGGGAATTGTTTCCTTCAGTGGCAGTGCTGTCCTAACAGGCGATCCGGAAAGGAAGGCAAAGAGGTTGCAACCAGTTCTTTTCAATCTGCAGAGTAACTTCTAGGTGATGTTTGTTTCACCCTCTCTTCATCCATTGTACCTGTTTGGTAGATTGCTAGGAGCACTGAATAACAGGGAGGGCTGATAGTTACTACAGTGTTGAATGCAGAGGTCTTTTTATTTTTTCAGTAATCTGAAAGATTATTTGCTATAACTAGTAATTTATTTTTATAGTCTTTAGGGGCCTATTAGGATATACAGGTTAAATTTGGGGCAGATCCACACCGTAAACAAATGCTTTGTAAAAGTAAATAAATAGTGATGGCATTGATTTACTTATATTTTTGGCCCCATGTGGAGATAACGGTAAGAGATAGCATCAATGATGAAGGAATATATACTTGGGAAGAGGAAGAAAAAGATTACTTTGTATTTCAGGAAGAAAAGGTTTTATTTTGTGTTGCATGCAGATCTACAATAATGATAAGTGAATGAAAAATTTCACAGATGCAGTGGCCTTGATGTGCAGCTATTTCTTTGAACTTTGCCTTCATTTGTGTGATTCAGTTTGTTCACAAATCAAAAAGAATAGCTTGGTTTCCACTCTGTACCTGCAATTTTGAGTAATCCTCACTATTCAAGAGACTGAAGCTAGAGGCCACTCAATTGGGTAGTGATCCTTCCCACCTAACTCTCAATACTATTGCAAAGCATAAACTTGCAGGCTGGTGAATGCCACCCTCTGATGCTGAAGGTAATTTTTACCAGGCTCTGTTGTACAGCTTGCTCATGTAGCCCTAGTGCTTTCCTCCTGTGCTTACAGTACTAGTACGTGTTTGGTGCTTTTTGCCTCATGTTTGATATTCACTGGCAAATATAATGTAAACTGTGTTCAAGGCATATGATGAATATTAGATAGCTGTTCTTTCTTAACAAGTAAAAAAGGGAAAAACCTGAATCACCCTTACCACCCAAAAGTGTGTTACCATTTCACAGAAGTGTACTAACCCTGGCATACAGAACTAAAATATCTGACTACACTTTTCCAGCTGAACTGTTCATTAGAAACATTTTAGCATCACAGTTATTTTGAACTTAGAGTTCATTCTCAGAAGCTTTTGTAGTATGGTTGCCAGTATTGGAGAGAAAGAGTTTCCTATAAAAATTGGGAGTTTCCCATCATAAGATGCTGCTTCTGTTATGAAAATAGTGTAAAAGACATTGGCAGTTAGGCAAGTGAGTATCTGTGTCTAGAAATTGACACAGAGTCTGTTTGACTCTAGCTAGGAGGACTAACATTAAACAGCTTACTGAAGCAGGCTGCTGATAGATAGTACTTGAGTTACAAAATTTAGATTGTGGTCTATTCTCTCAAAGTAGCTCTTGAAATGACATTGTCATGATTTAAGCCCAGAGGGCAGCTGAGCACCACGCAGCCACTCACTCACTCCTTCCCCCTCAGCAATGGTGAAGAGAAAATACAACAAAAGGGTCAGGAATCAAGATAAGGACAGAGAGGAATGACTCACCCATTATGGTCACAGGCAAAAGATATATTCCTTAGGTGAAGAAGAAGAACATCAATATAATTTAACCATCACCACCACCACCAGGGAATGGGGGTTATGGTCTATTCATCACCCGTTGTCTCTGTCACTCCTTCCTTCTCAGGAGTAGGAATCCTCATGCTCTTCCCCTGCTCCAGTGTAGGGTCCCTCTCATGGGAGACAGTCCTCCATGAACTTTCTCTGACATGGCCTTCCCATGGTCTGCAGTTCCTCCTGAGCTACTTCAGCATGAGTCCCCTCTGTGGGCTGCAATCTTCTCAGCAACAGTCTGTTCCAGCACAGGCTTCCCTCAGAGGCCTGGCCTTCCTCAGAAGCAGCCACTTGCTCCATTGTGGGGACCTCCATGGGTGCAGGTGGGCATCTGCTCCACTATGGACCTCTAACATGAACTGCAGGAGGACAGCCTACCCTTTCACCACAGGCTGCAGGGGAATCTCTCCTCTAGCACACCCTTCTCTCTTTCTTCAGCTGACCTCAGTTTGCGTAGGTGTTTTCTTCACCATTCCTCCTCCTCTCAGGTTTCTCTTCCTAAATATGTTATCACAGAGGTGCAGCCATGTTGTGGCTTGAACTCTCAACTGGCAGCCAATTGCCACATGGCCAGCCGTTCAACTTCCCCCATCCCCCACCCCCCATGAAATAGGGAAGGGACAAGAAGAAGAAATTCACAGGTTGAATTAAAAAAAAAGAATTTACTAGTAGTAACAAAAAAAAAATAGTAACAATAGTGAGTCCAAAATGGGTAAAATGCAGCAGTGGCTTACTGAGCGCAGCAACAGGTATGCAGCCCGTTCCACATCCCCCTCACAGCAGCGATCCAACTGCACCAGAAAATCCCACCACACCATCCTGGAAAAACCGAAAACGGCACACCTGAGCATCTGCTCAATGTATACACTGAGCATGATGTCACATGATATGAAATACTCCCATGATCGATAGGGACATGGCACTCTTGCTGTGCTCCCTCTCAGCCCAATGAAAGTTAACTCTATCCTGGCTGAAACCAGGACAATCTCTACCCCTTATTCCATACCATTTACGTCATGCTCGGGTTCAAAATACATTCTAAGGAATCACCACCCCTTTTCCTGGGTCTCACATTCCCTTAGTCTATGGACCGTCCTTCCACAATGTCTGCTGAGTTCATTTAGTCCCTAACTTTGGGTTCCATCTGTCATGACAGTCTTTAAGGCTGGAGGAATGAGGTGGAGTTGCCTCAGTCAGTGGAGCAGGAGGCTTTGGATGTGTCAGGAGGATGTTGTGGGGCACCAATTGCAATAGCAGGGTTATTTGACAGTTTGGTTCATTGGCTATTCTCACCTAAAATCAAATCTCCTTGAGGCATGCATCAGACTTCTCTGTCCTGCATTACCTACCAAGTGCATCCAGGTCCTTGGGCAAAAGTAATCCCATGCATGGGTTTACATTTACCCAATGCAGAAATAACTTAGACAGTTTTCCCCAACATATTCCTAATGCATGCTATGGGGGCTTTATCCCCACCTACGGTATGTAGGAGGTTTGATTGAGCAGGGCCCGCTTGCTTGGCAGATACTCTGGTATTGACTAACCAGGTGGCTTTTGCTAAATGCATGTCCCAGTGTTTGAAAGTTCCACCACCCATTGCTCTCAGTGTAGTTTTCAGCAACCCATTATATCACTCAATTTTTCTAGAGGCTGGTACATGGTAGGGAATATGATATATCCACTCAATACCATGTTCTTTGGCCCAGGCATCTATGAGGTTGTTTCGGAAATGTGTCCTGTTATCTGACTCAATTCTTTCTGGTGTGCCATGCTGCCATAAGACTTTCTCCTCAAGGCCTAAAATGCTGTTCTGGGCAGTGGCATGGGGCATGGCATAAGTGTCCAACCAACCAGTGGCTGCTTCTACCATTGTAAGCACATAGTGTTTACCTTACTGAGTTTGTGGGAGTGTGATACAATCAATCTGCCAGGTCTCCCCATATTTATGCTTTGACCATCGTCCTCCATACCAAATGGGCTTTAATTGTTTGGCTTGCCTGATCGTAGCTCACATCTCACATTCATGGATTACTTGTGCAGTAACATCCATGGTTAAGTCCACCCCTTATTCACGAGCCCATCTATATGTTGTACCTCTTCCCTGATGGCCTGAGGAGTCATGGGCCCAGCGAGTCATAAATTGTTCACCCTGATGTTGCCAGTCCAGATCTACTTGAGCCACCTTGATCTTGGCAGCCTGATCGGTCTGTTGGTTGTTCTGATGTTCTTCAGTGGCCTGGCTCTTGGGTACATGAGCATCTACCTGGTGTACTTTCACAAGCAGATTCTTTAGTCGAGCAGCAATGTCTTGCCATAATTCAGCAGCCCGGACAGGTTTGTCTCTGCCCTGCCAGTTGCTCCGTTTCCACTGCTGTAACCACCCCCACAGGGCATTTGCCACCATCCATGAGTCAGTACAGAGGTAGAGCACCGCCCACTTTTCTCACTCAGCCATATCCAAGGCTAGCTGGATGGCTTTCACCACTGTGAAATGACTCAATTCTCCTTCTCATTCAGCAGCTTCGGTGACCTGTCGTGTGGGGCTCTAAACACCTGCTTTCCACCTTTGATGTTTTCCCACAACATGACAGGACCCATTGGTAAACAGGGCTTATCGCTTCTCATTATCCAGTAGCTTATTATATGGTCGGGCCTCTTTAGCACGCACTACCTCTTCCTCTGGCGCTACTCCAAAATCTTTGCCTTCTGACCAATTCGTAACCACTTCAGTATTCCTGAATGGCTGGGGCTCCCTATTCGAGCCCGTTGTGTAATTAATGTGACCCATTTACTGCACATAGATCAGCTGCATGGTGTGTAGAGAGGACACTCCCTTTGAACATCCAGCCCAGCAGTGGCAGTCAGGGAGCCAGGAGGAGCTGTGCTTCAGTCCCAATCACCTCTGAAGCAGCTTGAACCCCTTCATATGCTGCCAGTATCTCCTTTTCAGTTGGAATGTAGCAGTCTTCTGATCCTCTGTATCCCCAACTCCAAAACCCCAGGGGTTGACCCTGAGTTTCCCTGGTGCTCTCTGCCAGACACTCCAGGTAGGGCCACTCTTCCTGGCTGCAGTGTAGAGCATATTTTTAACATCTTGCCCAGTCCAAACTGGCCTGAGGGCTACTGCATGAACTATTTCCTGCTTAATTTGTTCAAAAGCTTGTTGTTGCTCAGGATCCCATATAAAATCATTTTTTTTCTGGGTCACTTGCTAGAGAGGGCTGACAATCTGACTGTAATTTGGAATGTGCAGTCTCCAGAAGCCCACAACACCCAAGAAAGCTTGCGTTTCCTTTGTGTTAGTCAGTGGGGACATTTTATTAATCACCTCCATTGGAATCTGACGACGTCCATCTTCCCATTTTACTCCTAAAAACTGGGTCTTTGTTCAGGTCCCTTGACTTTACCACACTTTATGGGAAAACCAGCTCTCAGGAGCATTTGAATTATTTTCTCCCCTTTCTCAAAAACCTCTTCTGCTGTATTACCTCATATAATGATGTTGTCAATTACTGTAAGTGTTCTGGGGCTTCTCCCTGTTCCAGTGCCGTCTGGATCAGTCCATGACAAATGGGGGGGCTGTGTTTCTGCCCCTGGTGCAGTCGATTCCAGGTGTATTGGACACCCCTTCAGGTAGAAGCAAACTGTGGCCTGCACTCTACTGCCAAAGGGATTGAGAGGAACGCATTAGCAGTATCAATCGTGATGTACTGCTTGGCTGCCTTGGTTGACTCTAGTTTTTGTTGGAGCTCTAGCATGTCTGGCATGGCAGCACTCAGCTGTGGTATGACTTCATTCAAGGCCACGATAGTCTAATGTCAATCTCTATTCTTGGTTAGACTTTTGCACTGACCATATGCGGCTATAAAAAGGGTGAGTGAGTCTTACTGGTAACTCCTTGGTTCTCTAGTTGAGGAATCAATTTCTGGATAAGGATTACAGAGTCTCAACTAGTGTAGTATTGCCACTGTTGCACTGTTGTAGTGGTAACTGGCACCCATTGTTCTTCAGCCCTCACAAAACAGAATTATCCTGATAGACCAGACAACACAGACAGCTGTTTAATTCCTTCTGTTTCCAAGGCAGCTATACCAAAAACGCACCGATACCCTTTTGAGTCCTTAAAATACCCTCTTCTGAGATAATCTATGACAATAATGCATGGAGCATCTGGGGCAGACACAATGGGGTGTTTTTCCCACTCATTCCCACTTAGGCTCACCTCGGCCTCCAATACAGTCAGCTGCCGAGACCCCGCTGTCACTCCAGAAATACAAAGAGGTTCTGCCCCTTTAAAATTTGATGGCATTAGGGTGCATTGGGCACCAGTGTCCACTAGAGCCTTATACTGATGGGGGTCAGATGTGCCAGGCCATCAAATTGTCCTGGGTTGCAGTGTATTCTATTACCATCCTCATGAGGTGTTGAAATCAGGTGGGGCAGTTTTTCCTTGCCTCCCCCCCTCCAGACTATCTGTTAATGGCCCATCAGTGCCATTCAGTATGACTCATTATCCCATTGTGAGATGCTCCACCCAGAGGGAGAAACCAAGCATTCCATCCTGGATATAATCTGAGATTCTGAATACCAGAGACGCTCTCTTTTCCACTGGATTTCCAGAGGACAGGAGCTACTTAGCCACCACTGGACTTTTCTGAGGAAGAGCAGATCTTCTTTCTACAGGATCAGCGCTTCGAGGGGACTGCAGCCACTGTTCTACCAGACTGCTACCACCACCCTGATTAATGGGATGTATCGTGACACTTAGTTAAACCCAGTGTTATCTGCCTTTATAATTTTTAAATTTTTTTTTTCCTTTTTTTTAATTTCCTTATTAAATTGTTATTCTAACTTGGTGTCTCCCACTAGTTTGTTTTCAAACTTGCACATATTTTGGCGCCCAGCGTGGGGCTGGCTGATGAGAAAAGTCAGAATTACAATTTTGTATTGTAGAAGCCACCTACTCACTATGATGTTCAGCATGCTTACGTGGGTCTTGTACCTAGATCTCCATATTTTTCCGCACATGGGGAACTATCTGCTGATTTTAATGCTCCTGTGTAGACCAGGGTATGGTATAAAATTTGCTTTATTAGTCTATTATGCCTACTGCATGATAACCTCCAAGACAGTGAACATAATTCGGAATATATACTCAACATTGTCTGCATGTCCTACTTTAGGCTGCTACACCTGGGGCCTCAACAATCATATCCATCTCCTGGGGGGAGGATTAAAGAGTGGTTTTTTTCGAGCTTTTCAGGCCAGACACAGGAGATTTTTGGAAATAGTGAGTTCTGTGTGGATGTTAAGGATGGCATAATCTTCTTGTCAGTTCTTTTTTCTTTTTTCTCTATGACCTGCACTGCGTACACCATGCTTAGGATCAGAGCTATGGCACAGCATCCTCAGGATGAGAGGGAAAAAAAGAGCAGAGCAACAAGCACCATGTCTACACAGACCATCACAGAGGAGAAAGAAACCAGATGCAAGACAACAGTGTCCATGTCTACGCAGACTGACACAGAGGAGGAAAAAAACAAAGGCGCTGAAAGCATCTCCACACAAACCATCACTGAACCAGAACAGCCTCAACCAATTGCAGTTGCCCCTGTGCAGAAGAAGAAATCAAAAAGCAAATCAGTCCGCACAGTGACTGACGAGGATGCAGCAGGACCTTTGCACCCAGCAGAAGAGGCAGAGCCAGAGATCATCACTCGGTCGCTATCCCTGGGTGAGCTGCGTGACTTGTGGAGGGAATTCACCCTCCAGACAAACGAGTCTATCCTGACCTGGCTGCTCCGCATCTGGGACGCTGCAGCCAATGACACGATTCTGGACGGAAGTGAGGCCAGGCAACTGGGATCTCTGTCCCGGGATGTGGTCATTGACCAGGGGATCGGGAGAACCCAAGAAACTCTCAGCCTCTGGCAGCGACTGCTGACAAGTGTAAGGGACAGGTACCTTTGTAAAGAAGACCTCCAGGTGCACCAAGGAAAATGGAGCACAATGGAACAAGGTATCCGGTGCCTGAGGGAATTGGCTGTGCTGGAAATAATTTTCTCAGAAGATGAGAGATTTCCTAAGAGCCCAGATGGTGTCCAGTGCACGTCACAGATGTGGCTGAGGTTCGCACGCCTTGGACCAGAGATGTACTCCCATTACCTGCAACGCTGCAATGGAGGGAAGGCGAGGACAGGGTGGGGTCTTGGTCAACAAACTGAGAATTTATGAGGACACTCTCACAGCCCTGTTTCGCACCCATGTCTCCTCCGTAGAAACAAGGCTGGCTGAGCAAGTCCAAAGCTTGATTGAAGAGGGCCATCAGAAACTGAAAAAGGAACTTAAGGAAGAGATTTATCACATCTTGCCAGAACCAGCAAGAGTCTCTGCCATTAGGAGCAGGCGTCCCCCAACCAGGGAGAGAGGATACACCCCACGAGGTAATCTCTGGTTTTCCCTTCAGGAACATGGAGAAGACATGAGTAAGTGGGATGGAAAACCCACCTCCTCTTTAGCAGCCTGGGTACATGAACTAAAAGGAGGGACAACCACCACAGGAAGCTCATCTAGAGTCAGCGCTGCTCCAGTCTCTCACGCAAAGAATTCCACATGGTATAGGAGTGATAATATGACCGATCCTCTTGAAGGGACCTCAGGAGCATATTCACCGGAGGGAAGCAACATGTACCATGACGAGGAATAGAGGGGCCCTGCCTCTAGCCAGGTAGAGGAAAGGGATAATCGGATCTTTTGGACTGTGTGGATCCGATGGCCTGGCACATCTGACCCACAAAAATACACAGCTTTGGTTGACACCGGCGCTCAATGTACTCTGATACCATCAAGGTATGTGGGAGCAGAACCAATTTCTATTTCTGGGGTAACAGGAGGATCCCAGCAGCTGACTGTACTGGAAGCTGGAGTGAGTTTAACTGGGAATGAGTGGCAGAAACACCCCATTGTGACTGGCCCAGAGTCCCTGTGCATTCTCAGCATAGACTGTCTCAGAAATGGATATTTCAAAGACCCAAAAGGACATCGTTGGGCTTTTGGGATAGCTGCTGTGGAGACAGAAGATATCAGACAACTGAATACATTGCCTGGCCTCTCAGGTGACCCCTTTACCGTGGGACTGCTAAGAGCTGAAGAACAACAGGTGCCAATCGCCACAGCAACAGTGCACCGTTGGCAATACCGTACCAACAGAGACTCTGTGGTTCCCGTCCATGAGATGGTTCGTAAACTGGAGAGCCAAGGGGTGGTCAGCAAGGCCCATTCACCTTTCAACAGCCCTATATGGTCTGTGCTTAAGTCCAGTGGAGAATGGAGACTGACGGTGGATTACCGTGGCCTGAATGAGGTCACGCCACCATTGAGTGCTGCCGTGCCGGACATGTTGGAACTTTAGTACAAGCTGGAGTCCAAAGCAGCAAAGCGGTACTCCACTATTGACATTGCCAATGCCTTCTCCATTCCTTTGGCAGCAGAATGCAGGCTCCAGTTTGCTTTCGCCTGGAGGGGTGTGCAGTACACCTGTAACCGACTGCCCCAGGGGTGGAAGCACAGTCCCACCATTTGCCATGGACTGATCCAGACTGCACTGGAATAGGGTGAGACTCCAGAACATCTGCAATACATGGATGACATCATCGTGTGGGGAAACACAGCAAAGGAAGTATTTGAGAAAGGAGAGAGAATCATCCAGATTCTCCTGGAAGCCGGCTTTGCCATCAAAAGGATCAAAGTCAAGGGACCTGCCCGAGAGATCCAGTTCCTGGGAGTAAAGTGGCAAGATGGACAACGTCAGATTCCCACCGAGGTCATCAATAAGATCACTGCAATGTCTCTACTGACCAGCAAGAAGGAAACACAAGCTTTCCTAGGCGCCATAGGTTTTTGGAGAATGCACATTCCCACTACAGCCAGATCTTGAGCCCTCTCTACCTGGTTACCTGCAAGAAGAAATATTTCCACTGGGGCCCTGAAGAGCAGCAAGCCTTCGCTCAGATCAAGCAGGAAATTGCTCATGCAATAGCCCTTGGCCCAGTCAGGACAGGACCAGAGGTGAAGAACCTGCTGTACTCTGCAGCCGGGAACAATGGTCCGTCCTGGAGCCTCTGGCAGAAGATGCCGGGTGAGACTCGGGGTCAACTACTGGGATTCTGGAGCCGAAGCTACAGAGGGTCTGAAGCCAACTACACTCCCACAGAGAAGGAAATCTTGACCGCCTATGAAGGAGTTCAAGCTGCCTCAGAGGTAATCGGCACAGAAGCACAACTCCTCCTGGCACCCCAACTACCGGTGCTGGGTTGGATGTTCAAGGGAAAGGTTCCTTCCACGCATCACGCCACTGACACCACATGGAGCAAATGGATTGCTCTCATCACACAGCATGCCTGTATTGGAAACCCGAATCGCCCTGGGATTCTGGAAATTATAACGAACTGGCCTGAAGGTGTGACTTTTGGATTATCTTTTGAAGAAGAGGAAGAGCAAGTGACTCGTGCTGAGGAAGCCCCACCATATAATGAGCTACCGGAGAGTGAAAGACGCTACGCCCTCTTCACTGATGGTTCCTGCCAGATTGTAGGCACTAACCGGAAGTGGAAAGCTGCAATATGGAGCCCCACACGATGAGTTGCACAAGCTACTGAGGGACAAGGTGGATCGAGTCAAGTTGCAGAGCTTAAAGCCGTCCAGCTGGCTTTGGATATCGCTGAACGAGAGAAGTGGCTGAGGCTGTATCTCTACACCAACTCATGGATGGTAGCTAATGCTCTGTGGGGATGGCTGGATCGCTGGAGAAAGGATAACTGGCAACACAGAGGGAAACCCATCTGGGCTGCTGAGATTTGGCAGGACATCGCCACCCGAGTAGAGAAGCTGACCGTGAAGGTTCGACACGTGGATGCGCATGTACCCAAGAGTTGGGCAAATGAAGAGCATAGCAACAGCGAGGAGGTGGACCGAGCTGCCAAGGTGAAAGTATCTCAGGTGGATCTGGACTGGCAGCACAAGGGAGAATTATTCCTAGCTTGTTGGGCCCATGATGCCTCTGGTCATCAGGGGAGAGATGCAACCTACTGATGGGCCCATGACCAAGGGGTGGACCTTACCATGGACAGCATCTCACAGGTCATCCACAGTTGTGAGACCTGTGCTGTAATCAAACAGGCCAAGTGGGTGAAGCCTCTGTGTTACGGTGGACGATGGTCTAAGTACAGGTATGGGGAAGCCTGGCAAGTTGACTACATCACCCTTGCCCAAACCTGCCAAGGCAAGCGCTATGTGTTGACCATGGTGGAAGTAACCACTGGATGGCTGGAGACCTACCCTGTGCCTCATGCTACTGCCCGGAACACCATCCTGGGCCTGGAAAAGCAAGTCCTGTGGAGACATGGCACCCCTGAGAGGATCGAGTTGGACAACGGGACTAATTTTAAGAACAGCCTCTTCAACACCTGGGCCAGAGAACATGGTATCGAATGAATATATCATATCCCTTATCATGCACCAGCTGCCAGGAAGGTTGAACGCTGCAATGGAGTACTTAAAACCACCCTAAAGGCACTTGGTGGGGGGACCTTCAAAAATTGGGAAGTGAATTTAGCAATGGCCACCTGGATTGTCAATGCCCGAGGCTCCATCAATCGAGCTGGTCCCGCCAATCTGAACCCTTGCACACAGTGGATGGAGATAGAGTCCCTGTGGTACACCTGAGAGGTATTTTAGGAAAGACTGTTTGGATTAATCCCATCTCAGGTAAAGGCAAACCCATCCGTGGGATTGTCTTTGCTCAAGGACCTGGTTACACTTGGTGGGTAATGCAGAAAGATGAGAAAACCCGTTGTGTACCACAAGGAGACCTAATCTTAGGTGAGAACTGTGTGTAGGGTTTAATTGTATATGTATGTGGGAGGGGCGTGTGTAGAGTTTAAGGAAGGTATTGATTTGGGATGGTGTAGATGATAATAGAATAAGGGGTGGATTATGTCCTGGGTTGCAGTGTATTCTATTACCATCCTCATGAGGTGTTGAAATCAGGTGGGGCAGTGTTTCCTTGCCTCCTCCCCCCAGACTATCTTTATGTTAATGGCCCATCAATGCCATGCAGTATGAATCATTATCCCATTGTGAGATGCTCCACCCAAAGGGAGAAACCAAGTATTCCATCCTGGATATAACCTTAGATTCTGATTACCAGAGACGTTCTCTTTTCCACTGGATTTCCAGAGGACAGGAGCTACTTAGCCACCACTGGACTTTTCTGAGGAAGAGGAGATCTTCTTTCTGCAGGATCACCGTTTCGGGGGGACTGCAGCCACTGTTCTACCGGACTGCTACCACCACCCTGATTAACAGGGTGTCAGGTTTGTATCCTGACTTTGTTATTTTAACCCAGTGTTATCTGCCTTTATAATTTTTTTAAAAACTTTTTTTTTCCTTTTTTTAAAATTTCCCTATTAAATTGTTATTCTGACTTGGTGTCTCCCCTAGTTTGTTTTCAAACTAGCACAAAATCCACACTCAATTGCCCTGTCCTCCTTCTGGCTGGAGTGAGGGCCCCTCTAATGTTGGTCATAGTATCTGCTGTCGACAGATGGGTTAGTTTGATGTGCACGGGTCTCAGTCTCATCCTGGCTACTTGCTTCTTGTGAATACAAATCAGAAGTTCTCAGAGGAACATGAGCAAAGTTGACCTTTCTGCTCTGTTTGGGCACTTGATTACTGGAAATCGGAGCACCATTTCTCCTCAGTGGCCCCGATTTGTACTTGTTCTTCCTTCCAACTCACATACCCACTCTTTTAGGAGGTAGGTAGGTAGGTTTTCCATCCCATTTCTTCATGTCTTCTCCATATTTGTGCAGGCAATGCCACAGCTTCCCCCGTAGTGTGTACCGACTCTCTCAAGTAAACGTTTGCTCCTAATAGCCGAGATTCTGGTCCGTGCAGGTGGAGAGTAGGACATGTTGTCTTTAAATTGCTGGAAATCTCTATGTTATAATCAGACAAACCCATTTTTTATAAAAATATATATATTTTTATTTGGGTTCAATTGATTTAGGGTGAGAAGCAGTAGGCAAAGCAGTGTTGGGTGCATGGAGAGCCGCAACTCTGCCACACGCACGCCGAGTTCCAAAAAGCAGCGTTTTTTATACTCTTGTGCCATTGTCTTTAACCAATCTCCTCCCGTCTGATAGTTGTCCTGCTCTTTTCCATTGGGTCATTTGGGTTGCTGGGGTAAATGTGTTGCGGATGGAAGTATTGACACGGTAATGATTTAGAAAAATAATCTAGATTTATTAATAACTAACAACTATTTGTCAATACAAAATAACTCAGAAAGGAAAGCGACTTATTCAGGTTCTAAAATGACAATATTCACTCTAACTTACTTAACGGTACCTTAATTTATACACATATGTACATGCACATACACAAAACAAACATATGCATACAGAAACAGAGGTGTTTGGATTCGGTAAAATGAACACAAAAGGGACAAGCACACAGGAACAAAGGTAAGGGTACGTACCCACACACACCCCCCAATAAACAGGTGAAATACAAGCTAGCTCAAAGAAAATTTCCCTCTCGAGTTTAGAGCAAATACTCACAATGCCTTGGCATTCCTCAGTGGGTGATAATTGAGACTCGAGCGGGTGGACTTTGCCCTGGCCTTCCGTCTGGAGCAGACAACACCTTAAGGGTTTTGGTACCTGAGAGGCATCCCAGCTCAGGGGAGATGCTGGTCACAGGCCCGCTGCGATCCAGGAGAGCTCAAAGGGTCTCTCTGGTGGTCGCAGCTTATAGGATCCAAGATAATTGACTTTTGTCAAATACTATCTGGTGCCTTCCAGCAGTTGCACAAGAATTTGAATAACATGCAACCCTGTTATTGTTCCATCTGGTCACATCCCTGGCATAGGTATGTCAGGCCATCAGGAGATGATGGGCCATTACAACCTTTTCCAAGCAACTGGGAGGGGCAGGAGCCAGGCTCCTCAAGGTTATCAGTCCTTATCTCCACAGATTGGTGTATGGCTTGGGGGAATGTGGATGGAATCACACCTGGCACCAAGCAGCCCAACAAGGAGGGCTGGGAGGGGCAAGAATTGCACCACCACAGCATGTCCTCCTCCTATTGGGTCTTTTGAAAGTCTCGAAGCCTTGGTCTCCTGGCGTGCTTTTCTCCTAATTGGATCTTTTAAAAGCCTCATGATCCCATCCTTTTGGCGGGCTTTTCTTCAAACAGCAGTTACATGTCAGCTCTAGGTGGGGTTTCTGAGACACGGTTACATTGTTCCAATCGGAATGGCACACTTTACATTTAATTGTTTAACATTTACAGATCATTCAAGTGTACCTACTGGCCTTGCCCAACCTAGCAAATTAGTTACAATAGTTTATTACAGCACCCGCCTTGCTTAACTTAGCAAATTAGTTACAATAGTTTATTACATTGAGATAATTTCTTCACAGTCGTGATGAGGGGGGAAGAGAGACTTTCTTCATATCGTTGTAGTCGGCGAGCCAGTTCAGATGACTGTTGGTCCCTCTCCGTCTCTCCAGTCCATTAGTGCTAATGCATTGACATATGATGATGGTGTGCTCCATGCAAACTCTGCCACATGGGCCAGGCGCATTGGACTTCATCTGGATCTGTGGGTACCCGTGCATTATCTGGGTCAGAGTAAACCATCTCCCCATATGGCTAGTTCCCTCAAGTATTGAATACCTCTCTTCATAGTGGTCCACTTATTTGGATGACATACAACATCTTCCTTGAAGGGATACCTCTCCCTCACACTTGACAGAAATCACCTCCAGAGACTGAGATTTTTGTGTCTCCTTCCAATGGCTTTGTCAATGCCCCCTTCTTTAGACAGGGATCCCAGCTGCCTCACGTCCCTGCCCTCTAGTTCCATGCCACTGGCCCCGCTATCTCAGCACCAGAGCAGCCAGGTATGAGTTGCTCCCCTGGATGGCAGCTGAAATCTTTTCACATGTCTCTCAGCTGGCTCAAGGGTAAGGATTGGGTGTCTATTACTGACTCTGCATCATTCTCCTGTGCTTATGATGAGCCTCGTTCATCACCACCCTGTACACTGCAAGGGTTTTTCTTGTGTATTTTTTCTTCTGTATGGGAGCAACTGACACTGTCATGGGTTGGTTCTCTGGGTCAGCTGCAGTGCCTGTCCTCGGAGTTGCAATGGCTGCAGTTTCTGTTGCTTAGTTACCAGATCCAGAGCCCTTCTCTTCCTCCTGAGAGTGCTGAACAGTGTTTAATAGCACTAGGTAAGTGTGGGCTATGCCCCAGCATGTTGCAGTGAGCTGTGCCTCTCTGGAATTACCCGGGTGACATCATACTTTTTCCAAATATTTCACTAGTTCTTCAGGATTCTACACCTGTGTAGGAGTAAAGTTCCAATACACCAGAGGTGCCCACTGTTCTAGGTACTTGCCCATGTTACTCCACACCCCCAGCCACTCATAATTCTCCAACCTTGGGGTAGGTTTCCAAGTGATACTCTTAAATAGATGCTTAACCCTGAACAAAACCAGAATCACAGGAACACACAAGCTCCTAGCAGTAAGGCAACTATGTTAATGTCAACATTCCACGGATATTTGAAATTCCCAAATACAATTGTAAATAGCCCCACGGCTGATGACTGCACCCTATCGTAGATGAGCGTCACATAGTATAGCAAGAACAAAATCTTGACCCAACTCTCATGGACTGTGAACAACAGCATGGGAAATACATATTGCAGATGAGGTGGTAAGATCTTAAGGAGCCAAGCAATCAACATTATTACCCGTTTGGTTATCTCAAAAACCTCAGTGCCCCTCGCTGGGCACCAAAAACTGTTGTGTTTTGAACTCAGCTGGCAGCCAATTGCCACGTGGCCAGCTGTTCACCTCCCAGGTGAAAAAGTGGAGGGACAAAAAGACGAAATTTATAGGTTGAATTAAAAAAAAAAAAAATTACTAATAGTAACAAGAAAACAACTGTAACAATAATGAGTCTGAAACGGGTAAAATGCAGCAGTGTCTTACCAAGCATGGCAACAGGTACACAGCCTGTCCCCTGCCCCTCCCCCATTCTCCAGCAGTGCTCCAACTGCACTAGAAAATCCTGCTAGGCTATCCTGGAAAAACTGAAAATGGCACGCATGAGAGTGAGCCCGCCTTGCCCTATATACACTGAGCATGATGTCACATGATATCGAATACTTCAGTGATTGATCGGGACATGGCCCTTTAGCTGTGCTCCCTCTTAGCCCAAGGAAAGGTAACTCTATCCTGGCCAAAACCAGGACAAGCCACCATTGCTAATTGGCTTGACCTTGGCCAAAGGTGGGTCCGACTTGGAGCCAGGGGAGCTTCAAGAAGCTTCTCGCAGGGGCCATTGCTGTAGACTACCAAGACTCCGCCACACACAGACCCAGCACAAAGGCCGTAGCAGTCAAACTGTGTGATGGTGGTGGTGGATCATGCCCTTTGCTTTCTCTGCACTAGGTATGCTTGGTTTTAGATTGTAAACTTGAGAGCCAAAGTACAAAATACATAGTGAGCCTTCATGAAACAGCAAGGCATTTTACGTTCTCTTTTCATGCTATGAGATTTCAAACTGTGATTTTACTGAGACTTCAAAGTGCTTCAGGGAATGAAGTTTCAAACAAATCAGTCTGAGTGTTGTGTATTGAAATGTGTTACTTCAGTCTGGACAACACGGCCAGAACTTGCCTTATAATGAGATGCAGCTTTGCAGAAGGTGCTGTCATGATAAAAGCATTTGTTCTGTGTGGTGACTACCACTGCTGAAGAAACCCTGAGGACCTAAGGAACAGCTTTTTGGTGGAAAATTCAGAAAGAGATGGTAAGAAGAGAAACAAGGAAGTTCAAAGACAAGTTGAAAGAAGAATGGTGAAAAGAAGGGGTTGAAAATGAAAAAAATGAAAATGAAGGGTTGCTTTAAAATTTTGCGTTCCAAAACATGTTTCTTTCTTCTCAGTTAAGCATCATTAATCAGTTTCAGGGGTGTAGTTAAGCTCCTGTTGTACATTAAAAAATGAACTGGAAGTAGTTTTATTTTAGATTTCACGATTACAACTTGAAGAAATTTCCAACTGCTTTGTTAATTATGCTTTTCCCTAAACAATTACTGTTTTTCCTAAATGTTGCATACTAGTAGGTCTTGCATGTCTGTTTTTCTGTGAATTTTACTTAAAAATTTATTTATCTTTTAATTATTTAATTTTAATGTTAATTTATTCACCATTGAAGGAAAATGGTATCAACTGCAGCTGTCTGGTTAGTCAGTATTTCTTGAACAGAATGCTTTGGGGAACTGTTCTTGTGACTTTTCCATTCAAGTCATAAAACAGTCATCACTTAAGGCACAGACTATAACACATGATGGTGCCTAACCTTTGAAGTGCTTTAAGATACCGAGATGCAGAGTATCTGAGTTCTTGATATATAAAGCTCTTGACCACTATGTTATATAGTGGATCCTCTGCATGTAGTCTGCATTTGCTGCATTAAGACTAATATTCTTTATGATTCACAAAAGTTATTCTTTATTTTAAGATTTATGTCAAATTTGACTATAATACTGCAGATTATTTTTTTATCTGATAGTATTCAAAAAATGGAGCTAGAAGCTTCATTTCTGGTCTTTCATTCAAAGCAGTAGACTGTATTTCATTCTTTGGTATATAATATTTTCTGTCCAGTCTCTGTGCTGTTATTTTGACAGATCTCATGAGACAGTTACTTACAGAGTTTGAAAGTAGAGAGTCACCTCCTGATTATATTCAGACTCCACAGGAACATTGTGGACACCTTAAGAAAAACATCCTGTACTGCCTTTCCTTCTGTGTTATATGTAACAGTTCTTAGAACTGTTTCATTAAGAATCCATAGTGTCTCACCTGTTGAAACTGGTAGTGGATGGGAAGGTTAGTATGAGAATTTTTACCGTACAAATAAAAGTTTGATCAGGTTATGAGTATGCTTGCATATGCCCATAGAGACTCTTCTGCTGGCCACAGGGCACACAGTCCGTATAGCTTGTAAGTTTGACTGCATAAGAACTACTGAAGGAACATTAATTTTTTAATTTCCTGAGCTGAAGGAGCTCTTTTAGTCATACCACCAGGTCCTGCAGAGAGTTATGGTCAGAAAGATGCAGAAGTTTTGACAGAAGGACAAGACCTTCCCATAGCCATTAGGTAAGATTCTCTTTCCAAAGTTGGATTTAGGAACACAGTTAGCTGCCTATTAGGTACTTATAAAAGTTTTACTCTCTCTTCTGTTCTGTTCACTGGTCATTGTGGATCCTGGCTGCTTCTGGATGTTCAATTGCTAACTGCAGCTGAGATCAATGAAAACAGTACAAAGTTGGGAAGCAAGCAGCTTGCACTGAGTGCAACATCAACTTGTACTTTGAAACGTGAGGCAAAAATAAAATGGTGAATGAGTCTTCTCTCTGCTGTGTCCTGTGTAACAGAGTTAGGAGCGCAGGAGAAAATTTGATTGTATTCACAGTGAAAATATACAGAGAAGTTGAAATTAATGTTGTGTAAGTTACTGTGATTCAACCATTTCCTGAAGTTCAGTTTTCATTTGTAATGTGATTGTTTTAGAGCATTTTAAAAGATTCAGCTGGAATTTCAAAACATTTACAGTCTTCAAAAACTTCTGCTTACCCTTAGATGAGATACCTTTTTTTCTCTGTAAAAGGTGAAACGAGTGAGCTAACACTTAGACAACTGTTTAAAGGGCACTGCTCAGTTCAGCTGGACATAAAATTGTTCATATTTGATTTTTCTTACTGTGTCTGTGCCCTCTCCCCGCTTTTGTTTTTGTCAAATAAGGAGAGGTTCTGTTCTGAAAGATTGGTTGTGTTTAGTGAGAATGTTAAATTCAGGTTGAACAGGATCCTTTTTTTTTCTTTTCCCTTCCGTTTCACCAATTTTCTGTCCCTCTCTTGCTGGCAGAACTCCTGAGCTGGGACTATGTATGTTTGAAGATGACCTCTGAATAAAGTTAAGCACTAGAAGCTTTCAGTTACTTTTTAAAAAGTCATGTATGTAACATTGTATCACTTTGGGAACAGACAAACCAGAAAATCTCTTAAGAACTTTGCTAGACAGTGTACATGCTGGTGTGTTACTCTCCTGTACACACACTTACACTTCGATATACATGCACTTGCTTCCTTCTCCCCCCACCCTCTTGGAGGAATAAATGGGGGACAGGTTTGTCATTTGACCTTAACTTGCTTGGCAGCTGATCAGCTTTTAAATTAGCAGGTGTGAAAAATGTTTAGAAAACACAGAATTTCCCATGTGCCTTAGGAGTGCCTATAAAATATCTAGAGTATAGAGGAATGTAGGCTATCAAGTTGCACATAGTTCCTCACACCTACAGAGCAGAACTACTATGGAAGTGCAACATACCTCACGCTCTGCTTTGTTCACTGGAGTCCAGACAGAGCACCCAGCTTTGCCATGCACAGAAACATCTTTAGAATGGTCTTTAAAAGAAACATGAGAAAACATAAAATCCATAATTCTGTTTCATTCTTTTTCCAAAACAAGACAGTCCAGATACTTCAGCCTTCTGCTTAAAGCTGATTTAATGGCTAAGGATCTGAATACTCTTCTGTAACAAACAAGCAGGAACAGAGAAAACCAGATGCATCTGATCTCATTTCTTAGTCTTCACTCTGGAAAACAGATAAAAATGGAACACTAACTTATGAATGACTCAGGATTTCCAGTGGTAACAGAACTTTTCTGGGGTTTGTACCCTGTAGAGTTAATATTTTGAGTAAACCAGGTTGAGGCAATGGTTGGAGAAAGCACAGGCTGCAGCCCCTACTCAATGAAAGTTGAGGGTTTGTGCACAAGGCAACTTTAAATTGCTGTTCTATTGGAAAGCTATCTCCAGGCCAGGAATGCATCTTTATAGACTCAGGTCTGGTTCTCCTCCATGTCTTTTTAAAGGTATTTTATGGTCTTTTCTGATAGCCATAAAAGGTAATGAAAAAAAGGAATCCCCTTACAGCATCTGGTGAGTAGGTTTGGCAAGGGACTTTCTGCAGGCCTTACTAAAATGCATTAGGTGTATTCTCACTTCTTAATTTGGTCTAGGTCATTGTTTCACCTGTAAGGAAGCAAGAACAGCAGGTTCTGCATTTTGATAAATGGGCTGAAGGCTATGTCAGTTGTCGGTACCATCTGTAAGTTATTGTTAGTCCTTATGTTGGATAACCATACTGAATTATACCTTTTTCAGACCAGAACATAGATAGTAAGCAGTGTTGTAATACATTTCCTTAATCTAAATAAATTCTGCCACTGGTTTTATGACTGCAGGGATAATATTTGGATATGTAAATTCCTTGTTTACATTGATTACATCTTTGGTATTACATCTCTATTTTGCAGTCAGCTATGTAGGGTCCTTCACATGGTAACTGGTGCTCTTACTTAAAACTTAACAGAAATCAGCAACCTGAAAAAAATGGAACATTTTGTGTAAGGTCTTTACAAGGTTTCCAAGTTCTAATGAATAATGGTTGTTCAAGCTTGTAGCTCCTTCTAATTTCTTCCACATACATGCTAAATTAATAGATTCTGCATGCTTAAAATTGTGGATTCAAAACTTCTACAAAACACAGATCAGCAAGCTTCTCCCAAATTATGCCTTTTTTAGAAGGAAGAAAGGATTAAGGCATAGTTATTACTAGTTCTTGCATGGAACTTTGCTAAGAATAAATTGAGCAAAAATTAGAAACATGTTTTTTAAATTCACGATTTCTGTTTGTCAGTATGTGTGTAGTTCGGGAACTGTTCTTTGACTATACATTTATTTTCCTCTGGTATACTTACCTCCTCCTGGAGATAAAATTTTTTTTATATTTTGATGTGACTGTATACTGGGAATGTTGCAGATGAACATTGAAAGAAAGAACTGCTGGATTTTATTCCTTATTCTCCAGATAGGTGCTGTGGTTTTGAAATAGTTCTGTTTTCTGCTGCCTTGGTATGTTCTCACCGTAAAGCAAGTGGACAGCATATTATGTTCTTGCATCCTTATTTGAGGGTTACATGCTATCTTGAGAAGTGGCCAAGCCAGCTGAAATTTGGAGGAAAATGCCATGAATCTTTCCATCAGTTTAGACAACTCTGGCTGTGGGACTGAGGATGAGAGGCAGTGAGCACAAACTGAAACACAGAAAGGTTCCCTCTGAACACCAGGAGACGGGGAGACTGACTGAGCTTTGACACAGGTTACCCAGGGAGATTGTGGAGTCTCCCACCTTGGAGATACTCACAAGCCATGTGGACATTGTCCTAGGTGACCTGCTTGAGGTGGTCCTGCTTGATCAGGGTGTTGGGCCAGATGACCTCCAGAGATCTCTTCCCCTTCCAACCACAACTATTTTGTGATTCTGTGAAACTTCAGTCTTTTTCACAGCAAAAACTTGTTTCCATAGTAATCAGCAATCATAAGGGATCCACATTAAAAGGACTTGCAACATTTTGCTGTGAAGCATGAAATGGGAAGTTGCTACCTCCAAAAATGTTCTCTTTCTTCCAGAAGTGCTTTCTCCTCTAATACTTGGAGATGATTTTTAAGACATTTCAAAGAAAAACACTTGACCAGGAATTGATTAAAACTACCTTTAGAAACTGAAAAACAAATATTGTTTAGTTGCAGTTTGAAGGCTGTAAATGAAGAACAATTTAGGTAGAATTCTGCTGACTGATAGTAATAGCACATGTAGATGGCATCTTCCCATAATAAGCTCTTTGAAGGTGAGGGAGCAGTGAAGCAAATACACATTTCTGTTAAAGTATTTGTATGTTGGTCATGTATTTGATTATGAAGTTAAACATTTTTTTCATAATGTCACCTGCTGTTCTAATTTGGCATTTAAATAAAAATAAAAATTGCTTTTCACATGCCAGAAACACTGTTTTCTGACTGTCTTGTGTAACATACCATATTAATTTTATAAAGGAAGGTGAGCAATATGCTTTGATTTGAATGGCTGGCTTTGTCATCCTTGTTAATTTTTCTGTTACTGAAAAGCGTAATTCCTCTAAAGCTTTGTCAGTAGGCAAGTGTAGCATAACTTTCAACCCTCTGGGAAAACTCCCGCTCCATGGAAAGAAAGGGAGTGGCACAAGATTTCCCTCAGTGAGAGTGAGAACTACTCCTTTAGGGACAACAGAAACCTAAGATTTTAGCTGGCTCAGAAACCAGCTGGCTTTATTGCAGAAGCATCTTGTTTTGTTATGACAGTCTTTTTGGAGGCAAGGTGATATGCTTGTTTTCCCATTTTTGGTTGTCAAGAACTTAAGTGGCATCTGGGTCT
This sequence comes from Athene noctua, assembly GCF_965140245.1. Classification (NCBI taxonomy): domain Eukaryota; kingdom Metazoa; phylum Chordata; class Aves; order Strigiformes; family Strigidae; genus Athene; species Athene noctua. Next base: position 41,429,041 of record NC_134077.1, read on the forward strand.
GAAGTTTTGCAAGTTGAGATTATGAGGTTTTAAAGCTCTTTGGTTTTACAGGTGGAAAGTAGCTTTTAGGAAAGAAGAAGAAAAGAAACAAGTTGTTTGAAAAAGGAGGTATTTCTCATGAATCTATAAATTGAAAATGCATATTCTGCCTCTGGAGTGGCAAATAGGTGAGGTGATTTAACCAAGGCACACATTTGGATGTGTTAGCAGTGTAAATTGCTGATCACTGAGGAAAATCTGCTCATTTGTTCTTTAATTCAGTGCTAAGGTAGCACTTTACCTTGCAAGAACTTTCTCCCTTCAGTATGAGAGAAGAGCTGCTAGAAAAAGAAGTGTGTACCATTCCAGAGAAACGTACAAGACAAAAAGATCTGTTGTGCCAGTCTTTAATTACTATCACTTTTCCACATAGATTTTGTGAAATACCATACATAAGAGTTTTAGGTTTTACAGTGAAAACAATTGGCGGTGTGGTGAGGGCGTGGCAGGTGTGAAGCAGTTTGCTTTCTGGAGATGGCATGGACAGCCTGTTCACCAGAGCTTCATAAGGAAATGAACTTTGGACATAGAAGCTAGCCTGGATCACTGGCAGAGTACCTACACAGAAGCAGAGTCCTTCAGAACAATTAACCACATCGGACCTTGCAACAGCTACAAGGTCTTCAGTCACAGAGATCGTAACAAATTCACCTTGGTTAGTTAAAACTGTGTTACTGAATAAGGTGAAGACCTTTTATGTGCTGTGGATATCCACTTGGTCACTTCAGGCCTGGGTGTTTTGTGCACTGTTGCCAACAAAACTTTGCTGGAGTCTCTGTGTTTGGTAACTGGCCATTTCAGCTACTCTGACTTTGGAAGTTGTTCAGAAGGCAGAGAAAGAGTTTTTGTGTGTGTGTGGTTGTTGGACTTCAGCTTCTTTGTGATATGCCTCTAGCTTCTTAATATTGTTTGGTTTATGTAATCAAATGTTGGGAAAGTTGGTGAGGGTAGAGTTTGTGTTAGAAGTTATCTAAAGCATTTTATTTTTTTTAAGAAACCAAATGTTCATGTTTTACAACAGCCTTGATGATATCAAACTGCTCACATCCTACAGTAGAATCTGTGCTGTGATTTTGAAGTCAGGCAAACTGAAATGGTTCATAATTCTGTTGTATTTTCTTTGAGCTCTCACTCTAACAACATGCTATCATAATCCTGCACCAACAGTTTAGCAATATTAGTTGCTTTCTGGCTAAATTGGAGTTCCACCTGACCAGGAGTGCAGTGCCAGAGGCTTAACTGAGCTCTCTCAAAGGCCGCTCCCTGACGTTTACCTTCTCATCAGCATGTCACATACATGGTTATTTGATTTGCTTGTAGCAATTAATGTTTCTAATGGCCATTGCCCTCCTTTGTATGACACATCCACTAACAGGTTTATCAAGCCATGGAATTTCCAGCAGCCTACTGCAGGCTTGTTTGTATACTGTAGCTACTGTGCAGTGACTCACTAATGTCATAGCAGCTTTAAAAATACAGTGCTGCAGATGGAGTGCTCTGTGTGTCCTATTATATTTTCGTGCAGTGTTTATTGCTCCTTACCAAAACAGCCTTCACCTCTTCTGATGACAGTCTTGTCTTATATAGGAAAATATTACTCTAATATCGGAAGCGCTCAGAAGTGTTAGTGAATGTGTAAAATATGAGCCTGGGTCCTGTTACTTAAGAGGTATTTCTTATACAGTTCTGTGTAAGGGAAAAGCATTTCTAATGCTCTAAATCTTTGCTGGAGTGAAAAGGACTCTGTCCATACAACCTAGGGGGATGCCAGTCTAGCTTTAGGATGTGAGCACAGAAATTCTCAGTGTTTCCCCAAAGGTAAAATGTACTTCTACTGTTGGAATGTTTTTGTGAACTTTCTATATTGCATGTGATCCTTTTTCATAAGGCGGGAAAGTAGCTAAGAGTAGGAGTTAAAAGTGCATTACCCTCGATAAAAAAAAATTCACCCACCTATTACAAAACAAACTTGTCTTTCTCAAAAATCAATCAGAAACTTTTCCTTTGACTGACCCTCGTGTTCCCAGATGCCTTCACCCTGTAACTGGTCAGATGGTGTTCCTAACAGGTTCTCATCAGTTTCCCTTTTACTTTCTATGTATTTGTATTACCACACCTTGGAATTTTATCTATGCTTTTTTTCCCCGTTCCCTTTTGCTGTTAGTTCTGAGGCATGCAGAGGCAGGAGTGAGAATAGGGGCATACTTAGATGGTTACTGTGTTCGTTTGCTTGCTAATCAGGGCTCTGGATGCGGTGGGGATGGAGAGGTTGGGGTTCTGTGGCCGATTTGATTATTGTGGTAGTTTGTGAATAGGTGGGAGCCTCAGGGCAGTCCTGCAGATGGCCCCAGAGACACAGTTTAGGAGTGTTGTGGTCTAGATTCCTTGGAGAACCTGGCAGGCAGTCCACCAACGAGCAGGGGATTTCTGTGGTGGGAGACCAAGAAAACTCACTGAAGCATTGTCTGAACCAAACAGTTTTGAGTAATCGTCGGATTAGAATTTAAGTAATGTTGAATGAGAATTTTTCCTCTACTTCTGACTCTTGAGTCATACTTTGCATTTCCTCGCTTTAGTGCTCTTCTGCTTTCTATCTGCCCAAATGGCTGAAGTTGGTAACTGACTTCCAGTATCTCTCTGATAAACTATGGGGGCTTGCTTTCTCTGTCAGCTGCAGTATTTTGCAGCTCTTAAAGTCTTCGCATTTTTTGTTGAAGTCCTCTTTTTATGTTTTTAAATTTTTTTAAGTTGAGTGTTCTCTCTCTAGCAGAGATCAGGAAAAATACTTTTTAATTGTTGCTCAAAGCTGAGTGAGCTCTCCTGAGGGTGATAACCATCCCATGGCTTTATATGTTGGAGTAATGGGGTGGCTCAGGGTTATATATTGTTCTCATTAATTAGAAGTCTTGCTTTGTATTAATAGGTTGCTCTGTGGGGAAAACCACATTTAGAAGAAAAATCCATGGAATTCAAATCGTATAAGCTGGGCTGTATCAGAAGACTTTTTCAAAACTGTCTAAAAGTTAAATATGCTTGAAAGTAGTAGTTGCATAGTTCAAACTACTGTTCATTTTTCTTTGGAGACCATGTAAACCGAAAACCAAGAGAGGTCAAGTGGGTGTTTATTGTAGAAATCTTTGCTTGTACAGGGAGTTCTCACTCATTACACAGCAGTTAAGTGAGCAACCTCTCCAAGGGTCTGCTGAGCATGTTGTAGGCCTGGTGGTAAAATCGTGATACCTTTATTAGAAAGTTTTCAATGCTACCAGAGTGCCAGTAAAGCAACTTCTCTTACTTTAGGCGTATACTGTACATATATATGTACGTTGCAGGAGAAGGTTGAATAGCTCACCGCTGTTGTCCAGAGTTTGTTAAAGCAGTAAGTGAATTCCTTCACTCACAATGGCTGCTGGCCAAAAGCAGGCATTCACTCCTCTAAATGCAGATTGAACACTAATGTACAGCAAGGTCATGTTAAAGCTCTGCGTAATGCACCAAGAAAAGTTACAAACCTAGCAATACCAACAAGTGCAGATTCTGTGAAATTGTGGGAGGCATTGACTTAGAAGTTGTAATGCATTGCTGGGAATTCTCCCTAGGAATTTTTTTTAAATTTAAATTATTTATACATGACGTTTACTTCTGTGATCATGCAAGTCTCATAAAACATTTATAGCATCCCCCTCACGGGGGTGGAGAATTAATCTTTTCCCCCTGTGAGCTGGATCTTTAATGAGCTGTGAAAAGAAACAGAACAGCATAGTATTCCTCATTTTTGAAAGAAGTAGACTGCATTGATCTGAGTGGAATAAATCCTTTTAGAAGCCATTTCTGGGTACATGAAGGAGGAAAGGAATAAATCAAGCTTCACCAACCTGATTGTCTTCTGTGATGAAATGACTAGATCTGTGGATGATGATAGAGTAGAAGTTGTCAGATACCTTGATTCTTAGCAAGGCTATTGCTGTGGTCTCACATGATATCCTTGAATCCAAATTGGGATGGTGTCACCAAAATGGGATAAAACAGCTTGTCAACACCAATTTGATATAGATAAGCAGACATTCCTTTATTAATGTCCGGGTGCACAGGGGTGTCATCTCACCAACAACACACACCTAACTCATGTAGTATGCTGATTATATTGGATACAGTAATACATATTAATCAAGTTCTTATACATAAACATGGTAAGTCCTGTAACTAATTTTCTTATTCCCACCTCTTTCTGGTCATGTGCACTTGAGTCCTGGGGGTCTGCTTTTGCGACCACCACGGACTACTGCCGTAAAAGAAAGACCCTCCAATGCCCTTGACTCAAGAACTTTGGCTCACATTGCAGTTTTAACATGCTTCGAGGCCCTTTCACAATGTAACTTTTACAATACCTGGTCTGTGGGGCAGTAAATCCTCTTTACCAGAGAGTCTAACAATGGTACCTCATCACGAGTCTTATTATTGGCATAGAAATCTAGTTAATGATTATCACTAGCCTACATGGCCTCAGCCTGGGACTTTAAAAAGAACTTTGTAGCAGCATAACTGGTTATATAGTTACTCTAAATCAGGAATTATTTAAATACAAATCATCAGAAGTCATTAAAATCAGCTCAGTAACAAATCAGTAACAATGGTAAGGTCTGGATGCATGAAAAACTACTAGATGAGTAAAAAATGGGCCAGATCTTTGAGCTCAGAAATTAGTGGTTAGAACGTAATACTCATTACTGGCCTGCAGATAATAATATCACGGTGGTGTGTCCTGGGATTTGTTTAACGTCTTCACATCTCCTTTTCCAGACTGTTGATAATGCACCTCATCAAGTCTGTGAATGAATCCAATCTGGGTTTGCAGTTTGTTCACTTGAGGTAAGGGTTTCCATCCAGAGCAATCTAGACAGGCTAGAAGAGGGGACCATCAGGCATGTTGTAAAATTCAACAGACAAATGCAACAGGACATGTGATTTCCCTGCAACAGTACAGACTGAGGCTCTGCTGAAAAGCTCTATGAGATCCTTGGTGACAATAGGCTACACATAAACACGGAACACTATGGAAGTTGTCCTGGATTTGAGTGAGTAGTGGGGGGTTTTGGTAGTGGGGGAGGGGGGTACAGCAGCGGCCCCCTGTGAGAGGCTTCCTGAAGCTCCCCCAGCTACAAGTTGGACCCATCTTTGCACCAAGGCTGAGCCAATTATTGATGGTGGCTGCACCTCTGTGATAATGTATTTAAGAAGGGGAACATGGGAGGAAGAATTTGAGTTGTGAGACCATCTGTGCAAACACTGAGGTCAGTGGAAAGAGGAGAAGCAGGGGGGAGATGCACTGGTGCAAAGCCCCCCTGCAGCCCATGCTGACCTGTGGAGCTCTGTGGTATAGCGGATGCTGACCCACAGCCTGTGGAGGACACCACACTGAAGCAGGTGACTGTGCCTGAAGGAGTCTGGGACTCTTTGGGCGGAAGAAGCCCTTGCTATTGTAGTTCAGTGCTGGTGAGATTGCAATACATAGAGGTGACCGACACTGGAGCACCTAGGGAAATGCTGCAGCCTGTGAGAGGGCTGTCTCCCATGAGAGGGTGTCCTGGTTCAGCTAGGATAGGGTTAAGTTTCCCCAGCAGAGAGGAGGAAGGGATCTCCAGCCAGGTTGTTCATACCATGCTGACATCAGGTCCGGCGTGGCAGCGCGAGAAGCTTTCCTTTGTGGCTTTGGTCACGGGGAGCACACGGAGTGGGCTGTCTGTATCCATTGTGGTATTTCTCTGTATATCTTTTGTCTTGTTTATTGTTATTACTGTTTGTTGTTGTTATTATCGCTATTGTTGTTGTTCAGATTGTTTATTACACTGTTGTATTAAATTTCCCCTTATTTCAACCTGGGGTTTGTGCCCTACTTGTGTCTAAGGGAGGGGGAGGGACAATGGCAATGTGGTCTCAGGTCCCGACAGGGCTTAAAACTGTCACAGAGGGGAACCATCCTCAAGCAGGGAAAGAATGCCAAACGTTCCCCCCTCCTAAAGTGGAAGAAGCAGCAGGACTGACTGCACCCCCGATTTCGTGCCCACCTTGCACCACTGCAGGGAAGGGGGGATAGATACAGGGAGAAAAGCTGAACCCAGGAAGAAGGGAGGGGTGGGAGAAGGTGGTTTCAGGCTGTGGTAATGCTTCTCACTGTTATACTCTGTTAAGTATTGCTGTTGTCAGTGTCTGCATTAAATTTATGTTCTTTCTTTCTTCCTCTAATAAGTCTTTCTTTTGCCTTGACCATAATGGGTAAGGCAACCCTCCCTGTCCTTATGTCAGTTCCTGAGCCTTTTGCTTTACTTTGTCCTTCCCAGCACTGCAGGGAGAATGGGGACTGAGCAGATGTGTGGTGCTCAGTTGCCCTCTGAGCTCAAACCACAACAGAAGTGATGAAGTACATCATCCTGTGCTGTATTGTCAGGAACATAGCTGGCTGATCAGGTGAAGTGATTTCTCTTTAGTTGGCACTCACTAGATTGAATGTGAAATACTGCATTCACTTTTGAGCTCCAGTATGAGGAAAAACGCTGAAAAACTACTGAGCTCAACAGAGGACCGTAAAGCACCTGGAGTGCTTGCTTGTCCTCTGAGGAGAGTCCCCCAGAAGGACTGGGGGCTTATTTGGTATGGAGAAAAGGGAAGTATGGAGCAGGGGTATGTAGTAGCAGTCTACCTATATGTGTAAAGGAGTTACCTAAAAGACAGATACCCGTTCTTTACTTGGATGTTGTCATGACCTGTACAGGGAGCCCAGGGAGTTGTAAACGTTCTGTGTTCCTCTTGGGTTAAACGAAGGTGAAACAACACCAAATGACAGTGTTATAATCAGACAAAGCCAATTTTTATAAAAATATATAATTTTATTTGGGTTCAATCAATTTAGGGTGGGAAGCAATAGGCAAAGCAGCGCTGGGTGCATGGAGAGCCGCAGCTCTGCCACACGCACCCCGAGTTCCAAAAAGCAGCGTTTTTTATATTCTTGTGCCATCGTCTTTAACCAATCTCCTCCCGTCAGATAGTTGTCCTGCTCTTTTCCATTGGGTCATTTGGGTTGCTGGGGTGCATGTCCTCCTCCTATTGGGTCTTTTGAAAGTCTCGAAGCCTTGGTCTCCTGGCGCCCTTTTTTCCTATTGGATCTTTTAAAAGCCTCATGATCTCATCTTTTTGGCGGGCTTTTCTTCAAACAGCAGTTAAATGTCAGCTCTAGGTGGGGTTTCTGAGACACGGTTACATTGTTCCAATCTGAATGGCACACTTTACATTTAACATTTACAGATCATTCAAGTGTACCTACCCACCTTACCCAGCCTAGCAAATTAGTTATAATAGTTTATTACAGCACCCGCCTTGCTTAACTTAGCAAATTAGTTACCATAGTTTATTACAGTCCGTCCGTTCCCCCCTTTTTTTTTAAATACCTTAATTTGCTAGTTAAGCTTAGAAATATCTTCTCTAGCAGCCCCTAAAAAGGTGGTATCTTCTAATTCAGTCTCTAGTCGGTGTTCTTCTTGTTGGGTTAAATCAGTATATTGTTGCCTTAACATTATGAGTTGGACAGCTGCAATCCTGTTCTTAACAAGGTTAATTAATTTGTTCAAGATACAAAGTCCAAAAGTGAGAATTAATAACAAAATAATCAGGGATCCAATTAAGGTTGTTTTTATCTCCTAAAGGACTGAAAACTTCATTCAAAATTATCATTTATCCGTATATTGCAATACCGGGATCCCGTATCATTTTTCCATACACAGGTTCGATTATAAAAGCTGTTTCCGTATAATTTAGCATATTCGGTTTTATTTTTATCTGACCAAAATCCCTTGAACCCTTTGCTACGTCCCTGTTCATTAAGCCATAACCATATATAAATACCTCTATCTTTGTTGATCGATTTATGTGTAAGTGTCCACTGGCATTTACCCTCCTCTACATCCATTCCTCTTTTCTGAGTTTGGTTCACACAAAATCTGCCCTGATTTGGAAACTGGATTGGCCATGTTCCATTTTCTTCCCAGGTAGTGTTGTTAATATCACTGTAATTACTCACAATCTGCGATGGAGTAAGGGGTACAGAGACCCACGGCCAGCTGAACAGTCCTGCAGTCCTCCACAGACCCAACAGTGGCTTAGATTGAAAGTTCTGCTTATTGTCTTGGCTAATGAAGCAAATTTATTATCTTCAAGGGGACCATATGGAGTACTTCGACTTTCTGTATTCATTACAGGGCTGACACATATAATTAGGAGAAAAAGGAAACCACTATAGTGAGGTCCGGTATGGCACATTTTTCTGTTTGTCCCTAGACCCATTGGGTTGCTGCCAACGGTCGGGTGTTTATCTTCTTAACAGCAAAAATGGAGGCCAACCCGGTCTTGCCCTCACTTCGAATTTATTTTTAGTCGTCTTCTCCTTTTTGTTACTCTTATTCAATTTCTTATTCAACTATATACAATGGCTTATACACTTATTTATAAAGCAGACACCACAACTTATTATAACAAACATTCAGGATTTTACAAAACTTCATAACAAATACCTTAAATTTTCTTGTTACCAATATAGAGTCCTTCTAATTATTCAGTTAGTCTTAATGAGTCCATCCCTTTGTTGATTCCGCTGCATTTGAAGCTTTAGGTCTCCCGGCGTTGATTCAATCTTCCACTGAGGCTTTTCTGTAACAGGTCCTTTTACCCTGGAAACTTGAGTTCATCCTCTCTTAGCAGTTTTTACAGCAGTTTTTGTGGTTAATAGTACTAGGAATGGTCCTTCTTGTCTATGAGATAAGCTTTCCTCCTTCCAGGTTTTAATCATTACTTCACCTCCAGGTTGTATTTTGTGTACTGCAAATCCTAAAGGAGGTGTCTGGGCTAATATGATCCGAATTAAATGCTCTTATAGTTTCAAATCGTGGTAGAATTTGTTCCAGTACTGGTATAGTTAACTGATTGAGCAGTCACTCTGGTGGTAGGAAAGGCTTCTACCCAGTGAGTTAATTGACCTACCACTACCAGCAAATATGTCTCCCAACTTTTGGTGGTTCTGTGAAATCTATCTGGACCCTCTCAAAAGGTTGATAAGCTGTTTTCCTTCCACCAGCTGCTGTCTGTCTCATAGTTCTTTTATTAATCTTTTTACAGGTTAAACAACCGTATGTAGTTTGTTTTGCAATTTCATGTATTCCAATGCAGCCAAAATATCTCAAGAAATGATCACTCAAAGCCTTAGTGCCCCAAGGACTTCATTTTCTACAATTTGTAATTTAGATTTTGAAACCTATAATCTTTTTTTTTTTTTTTTTTCCCTACAAAGTTCAGCAGTTCTGACATCATTCTCAGTTTGTCCAGCTATTAATAAATCATCTACATATTGTAAAAGCTTTATTTTTGAGGATGGCTTGAATGTCTGCAGTAACTTTTTTTTTTTTTTAATGCCTGCCCAAAAAGGTTAGGCGATTCTGTAAACCCTTGGGGAAGCACTGTCCATCTGAGTTGTTGTTTTCTATTATTAGATGGATCTTCCCATTCAAATGCAAAATAGTCTCTGTTCCCCTTGTCCAGGGGGGGTAGGATCAAAATGCATCCTTTAAGTCAATTACACTGTACCAAATATAGTTAGGGGTATTTGGTTAAGCAGCATATAGGGGTTTGCTACCACAAGGAAACGAGCCTGTTTGCTGATTTACAGCCCTTAAATCTTGCACCAATCTGTAAGATCTGTCTGATTTTAAAACCGGTAAAATAGGTGTATTATATGGAGACATACAAGGTTCCAATATACCTTTACTTAATAATTCGTCTATAATTGGTTTCAGCCCCTCTCAACCCTTTAGGGGAATGGGGTGTTCTTTTATCTGAATTGGTGTTTCCGGATCAATTGTATCAATTTTAATAGGCTTTATTTTAAGCTTTCCAATCTCTCCTTTTGTATACCAGACTTTAGGATTTATCTGTTGCTCGTCTTTTCCCATTAATGTATAATTATTTTAATTTTTCTTGTACTATTATTTATTTTAATTTCATCTTCTGGTAGCAATATTAAATCCCCTCGGAATATTTTTTACAGGTGATTTTTTCCGCACCCCTATTTGCTAAAAATCCAAACTTCTCTCTGGGGCTGCATTTTATTTTTATCAAGCACTCCTTTGATGTCTTTGTCCCCAGAAAATAGAGCTCCCGACTCCGTTATTCTTCTTTAAACATCCTTTTATCCTGCTCCTGTTTTCTACAGTTCTGCTGTAAATGTCCCTTCTTTCCACAACAATAGCATCCTAATTCGTTTCCTCTAATTACTGCCCCTTTCTTTTCACCACCCAAAGCTGCAGGTAAATCCATTAGAATGAGATCTCAGAGGTTTCTGACTGCTGCAAATATTTTCGCCTTTGCTTTCTGCTTTTACACTTTCTGTGTTTCTTTTAATATCTCCTGCAGACTCCGGTCTTGCCAATTGTATGCTTTTTCTAACTTTTTCCTGATGGCACCTCACGAATTGGCTACCAATTGAGTGGGTTGGGGGTGGGGGTGGGGGTGTTGTTTTTTTTGGTTTTTGGTGGGTTTGGTTGGTTTTTTTGTTGTTGTTGTTGTTTTTTAATAAAGCCTCTCCCACGGGGCGTGTCGGGTCTACCCCCGAATACGTTTGTAAGTTCTTTCTTAATCTTTCCAGCCAATCAGTGGGTGGTTCATCTCTCCCTTGATGTTTACTAAAGACTATATTAATGTTTTGCCCCCGAGGAACTGCTTCTCTAATGCCGGCCGCTGTTAAATTTCTAAGGTCCCTCATATTCTGTCGGCCCTGTTCTTGATGACCCTAATTAGGGCGGACACTGGGCCATTTCTCATCTGCTGGCGGCCCTGCTTGATTTTGCATTTCCCACAAACACATTCTGGCTCGTCTAATCATTTGCCTTTCCTTGGTCGTAAATAAAATGCTTAAAATGGACTGTACTTCTTCCCAGGTGTAAGTATTGGGACGTAAAAATTGATCTAACCTCTCACCTGCTCCGAGAGGATCATCTAATAGAGTCCCCATTTTTTTTTTTTTATTTTTTTTTTTAATTTCGGACATTGGAGGTGTTTAACGGGACTGCCACAAATCCAATGCCTCCTTGATTGCCTCCGAGGGTTACCTCCCGTAAGGGATAAAGAAGCTCCCTCAGTTACGCAGTTTTACTTCTTGTACATGCAGCCGGAGGTAGAAGGGGAACCGCCGGGGCTGTTAAAGCCGCCGGAGCAGTTACGGCCTCCGGGGCCAGGGCTGTCAAAGCTGCCGGAGCTATTAAAGCCGCTGGGGCAGTTAAAGCAGCCGGAGTTGTTAAGGCTGCCTGGGCCGGGGCAGTCAAAGCCGCCGGGGCTGTTAAAGGTGCCAGAGTTAAGGCTGCCGGGGCCGGGGCCGTCAAATCTGCCGGGGCCGGATAATTAAAGTATGGAGGCAGCCAGTTATCTAGTGGTTTCCATTCATCATCTTTCTCTATCCCTTCCTTGTTCTTATCCCCTTTTTCTTCAGATTTTTCATCCTTTTTTAGTGTAAGTATTGAAGCTGGATAAGGACATGAAGTCCTGATCCACAATTTTGCATAATCACTTTCTTCTCGACTAAAAGGTTTTCTTGAGTAAACATATGTACTGAAAGCCTGGCAAATCCAGTCTTCAAAAGATCCAAAAGTAGACCAGAAGACAGGTGGGTTTAAAGGTTTCTTCAGCCATTCAACCATAAAATATTGGACTAATTTTAATTTACTTTTTCCTTTTCTAGGACCACTTTCATTCCAATTTCTAATCATTATGCCTAATGGACTATCTGGTGGTATATCCAGTAATTTACTCATTTTTTCTGGTCCTGGGTTTTTGATTCCTTTTGACCCATCTAGGGGTTTTACTGTGGCAACTCCTACAGCCCCTGTAGGGGGTTGGATCCAAGGAGTTGGGCCTCTTACCCATCCATGTATCCTTTGGGAATTTTCAAAGGCAATTCCTCTCGCCTTGGGAGTTTTCTGTGGCAATTCCTCTCGCTTTGGGAATTTTCTACGGAAATTCCTCTCGCCCTTGGTTACCGGTGAGAGTGTCTTGCGGGGGGCTGAACCCTTTACCCACCCACGTACCCCTAGAACCCGTGCTCCCACCCACGAGTCCTATAGGATCCGCTTCGGTCCTTCACCGGCCAAATCCCTCGCGGGAGTTTGGAACTGCGGTTAGAAGACCTCCACACTTGATTCGGAACTCAAATCCTGGCTCCAAAAGTGCTTTCGTTTCCAGAATGAGGTTCCGTCTCAATCACACTCTCACACACAAGCAACCGAATCCCACCCAACCGAACAGTATGCCTTATACTCATGACTCCGTCGTCTGTGTTCCAATCTTTGTGCACCAGAATTACGGGTATTTAATACTGCAATCTTTCCTTTGGAGCTCCAGTTCCTTTGACTATTGCTTCTCTTTTGCCCATTGATCTCTGGAGACTGACCCAGACTGCTACTTTCGAGCCACAAACGTGGGGCGCCCCTCGAGAAGCCACAGTCCAGGAAAGCACACTGAGATCATGTCTGGGTCACCAAATTGTTATAATCAGACAAAGCCAATTTTTATAAAAATATATAATTTTATTTGGGTTCAATCAATTTAGGGTGGGAAGCAATAGGCAAAGCAGCACTGGGTGCATGGAGAGCCGCAGCTCTGCCACACACACCCCGAGTTCCAAAAAGCAGCGTTTTTTATACTCTCGTGCCATCGTCTTTAACCAATCTCCTCCCGTCAGATAGTTGTCCTGCTCTTTTCCATTGGGTCATTTGGGTTGCTGGGGTGCATGTCCTCCTCCTATTGGGTCTTTTGAAAGTCTCGAAGCCTTGGTCTCCTGGCGCGCTTTTTTCCTATTGGATCTTTTAAAAGCCTCATGATCTCATCCTTTTGGCGGGCTTTTCTTCAAACAGCAGTTACATGTCAGCTCTAGGTGAGGTTTCTGAGGCACGGTTACATTGTTCCAATCTGAATGGCACACTTTACATTTAATTGTTTAACATTTACAGATCATTCAAGTGTACCTACCCACCTTACCCAGCCTAGCAAATTAGTTATAATAGTTTATTACAGCACCCGCCTTGCTTAACTTAGCAAATTAGTTACCATAGTTTATTGCAACAGGCTAAAATGTTTTACTTGTGGCAGAAAGGCCTTAAACTTCGAAAACGTTAATAAGCAATGTGGCCTCTCACACATCTGCAAGAAATAAAGGAAAGGAAAGAAAAATAAAGGAGAGAAAGAGACAAAGAAATGTAGCCACCATCCCTGGATCCAGCCTTGTCTCAGGTCCAGTAATCTTGTGTGCTCTGCACACACAGCAAAGTTTTCTGTCACCTTTTAAGTTTATCTTATCAGCTGATTAGCATACTGGACAAGGAGAGGCAGGTATTCCACAAACTCATTTCTATGAGAGACAAGGAAAAAGGTGGGGTATGGGTTCTGCTCATTCATTGAGGGGGAATGGGGTGCAACAACCCCCTTGTCCAATTAAATCAGTGGTCATGCTCGCTCTGCCCACCTTTATTTTTTTCTCAGTTCCCACAGATTTTTTGCTGACTTCATGCTTCTTGAGCAATCATCTGGCTCCTGGGGCAGGAATGCTCAGTCTTATGAGATCTTATCACCTCTTCAATGGTAAAGTTGAGAAGTCATTAGCAAGGCCTGCATGGTATCTGGTTTACACAACAGAGCCAGGAAATATTTGGTTTACACTTATCTAAGGAGTTTGACAGTGCAGCTGTCAGTGGGGAATGCATCCTTCCATACATTCCAGACTTCCTTGAGTGACATTCCTTAGACTAATCACAAAAGCCACAGTTTGTCCTTGAGGTTTTCTGTGTGGATGAATGTTTGAGGCATTACTTCCTTCAGTTCCTTACAGGTGTACAGCAGGAGAATGAGAGACAGTGATCATGAATTGAATCAGGTCATAAATTGAATAGTTTATTTTTAATAATAGCTTTTCATACTGTTTTTAAATATGTTGGGGTTTTTTTTAGTAATGGCTTTTCATGTGGGGTTGCCTGTAAAGGGATATGGCAAGGTTTAAAATACCACATGGTGTTTGCTTGGTATCATGTAACTTGTTCTGGAGGAGGTGGCTTCTTTAATTAGTCAAGAGTAATCTCTGTCACTGTATACAGATCACAGAATGGTTCAGGCTGGAAGGCATCTTTTGAGATCATCTAGTGCAACCTCCTTGCTTAAGTAGGGCCATCTAGACCATGTTGCCCAGGACAATGTCCTGTTGGATTTTGAGTATCCCAGATCCTGAAACTGATTTCTGGTAGCTACTGCTACAAATTTTGTTACGGAGACAGGGTCTCTCTCTGTAATGGCAAAATTCTTGTAGGCCTGGTGGTAAACTCGTGATACCTTTATTAGAAGGTTTTCAGTACTACCAGAGTGCCAGTAAAGCAACTCCTGTTAGTTTAGGCATATACTGTACATATATATGTACAGTGCAGGAGAAGGTTGAATAGCTCACCGCTGTTGTCCAGAGTTTGTTAAAGAAGTAAGTGAATTCCTTCACTCACAATGGCTGCTGGTCAAAAGCAGACATTCACTCCTCTAAATGCAGATTGCTGAATGAAGCATTAGAGAATGAAATAGAACATAACTTTAACAAACTGGGTTGGACCTATTTTGATTCTTCATTTGTGTTAGACTTCTAGTGATTAACCCTGTTTTTCCACAGCCTGTAATTCTAACATGTGCATTTGACTAATACTGAGTTCTATGAAGGCAGAAAGGGAAATTAGTTGATCTTTCTCCCTTAGTATGTGAACAAAACCCATTTTCTGGAGAAAGTTCCTCACTGATCCTTGCGGAATGATGTGGACAAATGAATTTTTCAAGATAAGGCAGTCTTTCCATTACTGAACTATTCTGTATTGATCAGAGAGATTTTTCTTAGCTTCCTTTTTCTTCCCAATGGAAGAAGCATGTAGTCCTCAACAGTTAAATGCTGTCAGTTTTGCACAGCAAAAAGTTTGTGGAACATACTGTACATTCTAAATTAATATATTTTTAAATATCTATACTCATAGTCATAAACTATAGTGAGCAATTTTGAGGTGATTAAAGCCCTTTCCTGTAAGGTAGAATTAATAAATAAGATAGCAATTTTGGTATACTGTAGCACTAGAACTACTTAAGAGTCTAGTCCAAAAGCTGTCACTGTTGTGAGGAAAAAAAAAAAAACAACAAAAAAACACCACAAAACACCACAAAATAAAACACAAACAAAAAAAACCAAAACCAAACAATCAAAAATCCCTCACCTACCTATGTGACTTCTTCATGAAAAGAGTCTGAGAAAGGATAGCTTTTTTCCCTCAAATCCTTATGCGTTGCACTACTGTCAAGTCAGATTTTTTACTTTTTCCTATTTGTTTTTAAACTTGTGTATCCTTTGTTGTGGTATATAGGCAGAATGCAGATGTTACTTCTGTCAGATCCAGGCAGTGACACTGGACTGGCCTCCACCAGAGGTGACACCTCACCAGACTCAAGCAGGGTTGGATACACAAACGCAGTACACACACAGAGATTATCAGAAGGCTTTTTATTACCTTGGCATCCCAGTGGGGGTTCCCCAGCAAGTACCTGAGTGAGGTGAACAGCAAGTGGGGAGGTCCAGAGCACCACAGAGTGACAGTCCGTGGCAAGGAGAAATGTGCATGGGCTCAATAAATTTTTATGTAAGAATGCTCATGCACAGTAAATGTAGGTGATGCAGTGGCTAGTGAATAGCCTTGCAGGTGGACATGTATGGGGAAACCCAGGCAAGGACGACATAAGCAACAATATGCTACAATATGAATACATAAGCAACAATATGAAATGGACATCTCTGCTGTCTTGACAAAGCATAAAGGGATTTATTATAAAGAATCTGGGAAATAGCTGTACTGACCTCCATCACCTGTCTCCTCACCATTGTTCCACACATAACCGTACAACTTCTGTGCTTTACAAGGTGTATTTCTTTGCACTGTATGTGAACTGTTATGTGTAACATTTAAAATGAAGTTTAGAAAACACGGAGAGTTTGGAGTATTTTTCCTGATTCGTTTAAGTATGTGATGGCAAATGATGCATGGAGTCTTACATTTCACTACTTCTATATACTTCAGCAGATCTTTTCTGATAACTTCTGTGTGTTTCTTTCATGTATCAATAGAGTAAGGAGAATGATGTTTTCCTGCCTGAATGTATAGTTACAAGCCCTGCTAAGCAGCTGGTGTAGGTGCCTGCATAAAACCTAGTAGTGTTTTTCACTTATTCTTTAATTAGGTGGAAAATTGGGTGTCATTTCTTAAAATGACATTGATGTTTTAAGGTATGATCAGTGAATCTCAATAGCTGAAATGCATTTAACTGTTGAAAAGACAGGGAGTCAAATGTCCTTGCTGTTCCTTATCTACAGAGGCAATGAAATGGGAAGCTTTGTGGTTAACTCGTATAAAAGGGAGCCTGACCTTAGTGTATAGACCTGATTTACTGGCATTTTCTAGGTTTGAAACAGCAGTTAAAAGGAACTAAAGTGTGCTTGCTGGCTGGGTTGTTTGTCAAGTGTGTTACTGTAGAACCATTTTACCACTGTTATCAATGGGATAGTTTAAGGTGCCTACCAACACAGAGGCTGCTGCTTATACACACAGCATGGACCATTTTGAGGGTTCTGAACTCGTAGCCCCTTCAGCAACAATTGCAAGAGGATATTTTTCCCTCAGAAGATTAAATAAAGATTAAAACCAGATATTTCTTCAGGCTTCTGTCACAAACAAGATGCTTTTTTAGACTAGTCGTGGGAGACAGAAACCTGCTTCAGCGTGCAGGTGTAGCTCTTACAGTGAGTTTCTACATCTTGACATAAGCTCTTTGATTGCCCTTTTTGTGTCTGTAGACTACATTCAGGTTTTTTTCTATCTGCGTTTTTTCTATCTGTGTTTCATGCTTCCTTGTTCACTTCGAAGCTGGACTATATCTTGTGTGTGGGTAGCTTTCAGTCTTGCTGTCCCCTGCTGGGAAAAATACTGGTAAACTGTGCAGTGAAGTTGTCTTTGGTTTGTCTTTGGCTGAAGAAAACTTCAGAAAAGTGAAAACCCTGAAAAACAAGTCTGCTGGTAGCATTCAGATTGTGAAATATATGCCTAACCCATTACTTTATCTTAAAACTGAATAGCCAAGGATTGTCCAAGGTGGTGTTCTGGAATGTTGGAGGTACTGGTTTCAGTCACCATGTCAGCTGTTTTTTGTAAGTGATTCTTAGTCTTCTCAAATTAATTTCCTTTGGAAATGCAGTTTAGCTTCCTTTTAGGCTGTCTTTTATTAGCTAGAATTGGGTGAATTGTTAGCTTTCCATTCTTTATGAAGCCCAGTAAAATGTCCTGCAGCTCTCAGTCTGGGGTTTTATGGTTGTGTATCAAACATTAGAATCAAAAATTGTATTGCTTGAAGAACAGCGTGTCCTGCATGTAGCAAATAGTTAAAGTAGCATTTTACTCCTTTTTTTTTTTTTTTTTTTTTTATGGTGTGTTTTACTGTACATGCAGTTACTCACTGATGACATGATTTGTACACTGTAGTGGTCATGGCTTAAGAGAAGCTCTGTACATTGCTCTGTACATTTTTACCAGTATAGTTCCTTTCCTATTTAGTTTAGCATTTGGGGTGTGTGGGAGTGGTGTCATTTTACAGTTTGAAGGTTAGGTGGTTTTCATTCAGCTTGTCTGAATATGAGCCAGGATGATAAGGATGGATCCTAGTACATGGCCTACTGCAGCTGGAGTACCAAGAGATTTAGTTTTGTGTTTTGACATGTTTCTGTTGCTTTGGTTAATCCACCTGTGCCTGGTTCTGCTATGCTTCTAGGTTTTTTCTTTAGTGCTATGTATGATAACATGAGGGAAAACTCCCATCTCAGGCCTCCTTTCTTCCCTTTATAATGATGAAAGAAATATTTGCATGTGGTCAAGAGGATAGGGTATGTTATAATCAGACAAAGCCAATTTTTATAAAAATATATATTTTTATTTGGGTTCAATCGATTTAGGGTGGGAAGCAATAGGCAAAGCAGCGCTGGGTGCATGGAGACCCACAACTCTGCCACATGCACACTGAATTCCAAAAAACCCGCGTTTTTATACTCTTGTGCCATCGTCTTTAACCAATCTCCTCCCGTCAGATAGTTGTCCTGCTCTTTTCCATTGGGTCATTTGGGTTGTTTGGGTGCATGTCCTCCTCCTATTGGGTCTTTTGAAAGTCTCGAAGCCTTGGTCTCCTGGCGCGCTTTTCTCCCATTGGATCTTTTAAAAGCCTCATGATCTCATCCTTTTGGCGGCTTTTCTTCAAACAGCAGTTACATGTCAGCTCTAGGTGGGGTTTCTGAGACACAGTTACATTGTTCCAATCTGAATGGCCCATTTTACATTTAATTGTCTAACATTTACAGGTGGTTCAAGTGTATCATACCCACCTTGCCCAGCCCAGCAGATGAGTTGCAATAGTTTTATTACAACACCCACCTTGCTTAATTTAGCAAATTAGTTACAATAATTTATTACAGGGTGTAACAAAATAATAATGTAAAAATATTAATGAGCCTGATGAAGATACTAACGTTGAGTATTTTTGCTCATAGTAGGGTGTTATGTGCAGAAAGCAGCTGTGGATCCCTCAGGTGTGAGACACAACACTTAGCAAGTGAATGCATTGACTTAGTGAAAGCCTAGTGTTAACACGGTGGGAGCCCTGGATCACCAATGCTAATCAAATGGGGACATGAAACAGTGGAGCCCTGCTCAGGAGTGAAGCTCAAGGGAAAGCACCACAGGGGTGGATGATAAAAGTTGTGCTGATTAACATATATGCATGCAAAGTCCTGCTTTGCTCATTAGTGAACTCACTGATGTAGTGCAGGAGTTGTTGTCCAAATTTCAAGATCCACACCTGGCTGCCATTGTTGGTGCCAGTGCAAAGGTGAATGCAGATGGAGGGTTTGAACTATCCTGCGTTACTGTGACAACGAAATAAGATATGCTTGGGACTCTACATACTCAAATGGGATGGGAAGAAATGAACTGTCCTAGGTTACCGTAACAAGAAGATAAGATTTGCTTGGGACTCTACATACTCAGATAGGAGAGGTGAACTATCCTGGGTTACTGTAACAAAATCTTTGCATGCCCTTCATAGTGTAACTGGGTTTTCTTGCTAGATCTCTTGAGTATATCAGGAGATCTCTGTGAATGTCACAGTTACTAGAGGAAGCTAGTCATCAGGGACCTCCACAATCTCCATTATATGTCAAATGTGAGAGAGAGAAGCTTTGCCATGGCATGCCCAACTCTCAGTACCCTTTGATGCAGCAGGTCTGATCCCATGGACTTGTGTGAATCAAGTTCTGTTAAGCAATTTCTGACTGTCTTCATCAACTGATCACCATCCTTGAATCCTGTCTGTAAGAAGAGACACTGGAAGACCCTGCTGATGAAAAACAAAGGCAAAGAAGACACTGAGTACCTCTTCCTTATCTGTTACTGTTGTCATGAAATCACCTACTCCATTCAATAAATGTTCCACGTTTTCCTTGTTTAGACTTTTAAAGTAGCAGTAGAAGCTCTTCTTGTTATCCTGGCAGTGCTTTACAGATCTTACCTGCAGCTGAGCTTTACCTTTCCTGATATCATTCCTTCATGCCCAGGCAGTGTTTCTGAATTCCTCCTTTGTAGCCTAACCTTGCTTTCACCTCCTGTACGCAGCCTTTTTGCAGTGGAGTTCCACCATAAGTTCCTTCCTTGGCTGTGCTGGTCTCCTGATAGGTCTGCTTGATTTCCTGAGTATTGGACTGGTCTGCTCCTGTGCTTAAAGAATGTCCTTAAAGACCTGATAGCTTTCTTGTGGTCCTTTACCCTTCATTGCAGCTTTCAATGGGATTACACCTACCACTCAAGTCTGTTTCTCATGATCTGTACTCTACTACTCTCTTTCCTCTCTGCCCTCAGGATCCTGAACTCCCCTATGTCATAGTTGCTACCACTGAGGCTGACTGTTTTTTTCTGTCCTTAATTGGTACTTCCATGCTAGTTAATAGCAGATGTGCTTAGCTGTGCACCATCCCAGGTTAGCCTATCCAGTACTTATATCAAGGATATATTCTTTCTAGAAATCTTGACGGTGTGTATCCCCACCTGCTCTGTTGCCTTTCCATCATATGTCAAGGAGATTAAAATTATTCATAAGAACCAGGGCTGTGATTGAGAGAAATCCTCAAGTTGTTTAGGGTGCTTCATCTACTTGGTAGGTCTGTAAGAACGCTATTTCTGCCATGATGCCTCTTTTCCGGTGTAGACCCACAAGTTCTCACCCAGCTGTTGTCCCCTGAAAGAGCTCCGTATATTCAAACTGCTCTTTTGCATAAAGGCACTCCTTCACCTTTATCTTCCCTGTCTTCATTTCCTGAAGAACATCTGTCTGTCCATCACAACTTGGTGATTCCTGCTGTGTCTGTTACTCCAGTCATGTTGTGACTGGATACAGAGCTCTTGTTCCTCCCGTCTGTTCACAAGCTGTATGTGTTTATGCATGTACACTTCAGGCAGGTGCCCCTTCAGCCTGTAACATTGTTCATGAAGTGCCTCTTGCTCCAGTTACTCTGAGTCCTTTATTATCTACTGCTGTTCCCCAATTCTTCACTTAACTGTAGGACAAAAGCTCCGTTTCCAGTTTATGTGGGTGTGAGGGATCACTCACTAGTTATGGTCATGGTTAAAACAAACTCTACTTGCGAAAAAGAACAATTTGTTACCAATCAGATCAGAGTAGGATGATGAGAAATAAAACCAAATCTTAAAAACACTTTCCCCCCAACCCCCTCCTCTTCCTGGACTCAACTTTGCTCCCAACTTCCCTACTTCCTCCCCACCAGCAGATTATGTGAGTTAAGGAAATTTAACTGGGAAAAGATGATGTATTGCATTCAGCGATGTTTCTGTGCAAACAGGTAAGTGGAAAGCATAGTATTCTGCATCCATTCATGCCAGCTACCTTCTGTCCCTTGCATCTACTGATACCTCACTGGCCAAAATCTTGCTGTGTTGGTTTGTTTTTTGGGGTTTGTTTGTTGGGTTTGGTGTTTGGGGTTTTTTCAAGACTATTCAAGAAAAGGAGGAGAGGAAAACTATTTGCTTACTAAAGTCAAAATAGAATTAATAGTTTCATGAAACCTGTTAAAAGCTTGTCCTCATAGTTAAAAATTGCTGCTTGCCACTATAACCTCATCCATGGCAGAGTTTATTACTTTGTGGTGGAAACATACTGAAGGCAATAGAACTTGGTATTCCTGGCCAGAGCCTGAGGAAATACTACTGCTTGATTTCGTTGTTTCTTTTTTAATTTAAAAACGTGATTTCATTTTGATTTGAAACAGCCCAAGTAGTAGAGGTTTTGTGGATTTGGCTGGTGTTTGTGGTTGCTGTAGTTATGGGGGGTTTTGTACAATAATTGCTGTGTTATTAATTCAACAATGTGATCTAATTTGTTTCCATTATATATACACAATTAAAATTTTACTTGAATGTTTACTGTTAACTAACAGTAAAACTTATGTCAAGAGAATATATTTAAGATTTATTTTATACCCATTTGAATACATTTTAATGCTTCTGTATAAACACACAAATAGCTAGAGTAGGACTGTCAACAAGACTTTATTTTGTAGGGATTTATAGGGGTGTTGTAGGACAGTTCAGCTAGTATGAGTTTACTGGTATGATTATGAAACCAAATCCCCAGCACTAAGCCAGTTTGTCTTGGCAAAGGCATATTCTGCCAGTAAAAACTGCCTCAGTCTCATGTATAAAAAATATTTTTAATCTAGGTTTTGAAACAAAGTATTGTGCAAGTTTTGGGTTTTTTTTTTTAAAAAAAAAAATATGTTCGTGGTTACTGTTTTCAGTTTGTGTGGCAAGGTTTTGGTAGTGGGGCAAGGGCTACAGAGGTGGCTCCTGTGAGAAGCTGCTAGAAGCTTCCTCAGCTCCAAGTCAGACCCACCTCTGACCAAGGCTGAACCAATCAGCTATGGTGGTAGCGCCTCTGTTAGAATGTATTTAAGAAGGGAAAAAAAATTACTGGGGAACCTGCAGCAGAGAGAGGAGTGGGATGCGAGAGAAACAACTATGCAGACACCAAGGTCAGTGAAGAAGGAGGGAGAGGAGGTGCTCTAGGTGCTCTCCAGAGGAGAGATTTCCCTGTGGCCTGTGGTGCAGACCATGGTGAGAGGGCAGGCTGTCCCCCTGCAGCCCATGGAAGTCCATGGTGGAGCAGATGCCCACCTGCAGCCCACGGAGGACCCCATGCCAGAGCAGGTGGCTGTGCCCCAGGAAGGCTGTGACTCTGAGGGAAGCCTGCAATTGGAACAGTTATGTCACTGGGAGGATTACAGCCTGCAGAAGGGACCCATGCTGAAGCAATTCATGAAGAACTGCATCCCTGCAGGAAGGACTGACATTGGAGATGTTCATGAAGGACTGTCTCCTGTGGATGGGAATACACTCTGGAGCAGGGGAAGAGTGTGGAGAGTCCTCCCACACGAGGAGGAAGGAGCAGTAGAAACAACACTGGACAAACTGATTGCAAGCACCATTCCCTGCCCCCCTGCACTGCTGGTGGGGAGGAAGTAGAGAAGTTGGGAGCAAAGTTGAGCCCAGGAGGAAGAGAGGGGTGGGGGTAAGGTGTTTTTAAGATTTGGTTTTATTTCTCATTATCCTACTCTGATCTGATTGGTACAAATCATTCTTTTTCCCAAGTAGAGTTTGTTTTAACTATGACCATAACTAGTGAGTGATCCCTCCCTGTCCTTGTCTCCACCCGTGAGCCTTTTGTTATGTTTTCTCCTGCCCATCTCACTGAGGGGTAGGAGTAAGTGAGTGGCTGCATGGTGCTTAGTTGCCAGCTGGGCCTAAATCACGACATTTATATATGTTGCCTTGTCATTTTAAAGCTGATGGTGAAGCAGTAAATCACAGAATCATTCAGGTTGGAAAAGACCCTTGGGATCATTGAGTCCAACCATCAGCCCTACTCTGCAAAGTTCTCCCCTACACCATATCCCCCAACATCTCATCTGAAAGACCCTTAAACACATCCAGGGATGGGTGATAAATTCCACTGTCTGACCACTCTTTCTCTGAAAATTTTTTTCCTAATGTCCAGTCTAAACCTCCCCTGTTGCAGCTCAAAGCCATTCCCTCTTGTTCTGTCACTAATCCCTGGTGAGACCAGCACCAACATCTCTACAATGTCCTTTAAGGTAGCTGTAGAGAGTGATGAGGTCTCCCCTCAGCCTTCTCCTCCTGAAACTAAACAGTCCCAGCTCCTTCAATCGCTCCTCAGAGGATTTGTTCTCCAGGCCCTTCACCAGCTTCGTTGCCCTCCTCTGCACTCGCTCCAGCACCTCGATATCTCTCTCGTATTGAGGTGCCCAAAACTGGACACAACATTCCAGGTGTGGCCTCACCAGTGCAGAGCACAGGGGGACTATCACCTCCCTACTTCTGCTAGTCACACTGTTTCTGACACAAGCCAGGATGCCGTTGGTTTTCTTGGCCACCTGGGCACACTGCTGACTCATGTTCAGCTGCTTGTCAATGAGACCCCCAGATCCTTCTCTCCCAGACAGCTCCAGCCACACCTCCCCAAGCCTGTAGCCATGCAGGGGGCTGTTATGGCCCAAGTGCAGGACCTGGCACTTGGCCTTGTTGAAATTCATCCCGTTAACATTGGCCACTGATCCAATCTATCCAAGTCTCTCTGTAGAGGCTCCATATCTTCATGAAATTGTGTCACACTGTACACTGTGTTCAGGCAACTCCCCAAATTTTACAAACTGTTAAACATGCAGGTGTAGTTACGCACACGTATTTAAAGAAAGAAAACGAAATGGAGGGCACTGTAGTCCATTTAGGGGTTTGGTTCACTTGTCTCATAGCTGAAGGCACTTGCCTTCTGCCTAACCTCTGATAAACCAGACCAGTATAAACCATAAAACTCCTAGTTTTACTATGCAGTGCCAAGTGGAACAGCACTGGGAAATGTTCATAGGCAAACTCTGCGGTACATGTGTTTCGTGAATGAAGGATTTGTGGATTCTTGATTTTCTGTCCCTTTATTTTTTCTAAGAGTAATTAAATGACAGGACTGTTTTGATTACATCAAGGGACAGTTCTGCATTGAGTTCCTCTAGGTTATAGACTTAAAGTCTTTAGGACAGAGACAAAAACCTTATACTGAACATATTTTTGATGCTTAAAAAATAAACAGTAGTTTAAGTTATGATTCTCATAATACCTCTTTGTATAGTAAATTGGTGGAGCGGGGTGCGGGGAGAAATGCTCTTTTACACATACCAACAAGTTGGACTGGGGGAACTTTGGTTAAAGTTGCTCCAGATGAGACTATCTCATTTAGAGCTGAGCTTGCTAATCTTCAAACAGCTTTTCAGGTGATACCCCCTTTTGGCCAGTTGGTGACTGCTTTCAACTGAAAGACATAAAAAAGGCTTCAGCTTTTGAAAGAACACTCTAGACAATTCAGACTTCATTTGGTTAGCCAAGAACTTCTTCCATAGGCTTAACTGATCCTAAAGCTTCAGGACTAACATATCCCCTTTGAAATTTTCAATTACTTTTTTTATTTTTCTTCTTTCTAGGCAACTTAGGCTTCAATTTTGACATTTTAAAGTAGCTTTGATGGTGTTTAAATTCAGTGTCTTAATTTAAATGTATGTCTTTATACCCCCTAGTTTGCAATGCTCAAATACTCTTCCTTGGATCAGGGATTAGAATCAAGGTTGTGCATACAGTCTTTATTTTGGTTCATCTTTATTTTTCTTGGGCAGTGTATTACTGTGACATTTCATTGTTCTGCATTTTTCTTGCCTTTATTATGAAAGGGTTTGGAATAGACATGCTCTCTTAAGAACTCCTTAGTAATCTTATCTTTTAAAAAACATGGAAGTGAATGTCCAAAAAGTGGGACTGTGTGGCTATTTGAGTCTCAGGAGACCTCCAGATGGGAGAATCTTTCTTCATGCTGTGAATTAATGAGAACCTGCCTGTATGCTGCATATACTCACCCTACTGATTTTGATCTTGGTAATGTTAGGCCATTTGATTCCGTATTTTTAACACAGAGGGGTCGGTGCAACCAAGCTTGTAGTGCTTGAACAGATAGTTGGCAGAAAGGCAAATTAACGTTCTGGTGGGTGTTGACTGCAGTGATTTCAGTATCATCTAAACCAGTTAATTCTGAATAGCTACAAAGTAAATGAAAACTCAGTCTTCTTTGTAACAGTGTTCCTTTATCAACAGGTCAGGTTTTGAGTTCTGCTTGTCTTCAGTTGCTTAAATTAACAGCATGTTTAAGAACGGACAAAAGCATGTTAGAGCTAATCTTTTTAATGTGTTCTTTCAAAATAAAAGATATTCTTTTCCTCTGAGAACCTTAAGAACCTTTGTTAAGAAACATCAGTGGAAGATGCAAGGATTATCAGAAGGGAAGATTTGAACAAAGTTCAAATTTTTTATGAAAAGCAGGGGACCCTGGTTGGACAAATTCATGGGGGATGGATCCATCACTGTTCATTAATCAACACGATCCACATGCAACTTGCAGATCAGGGATCCCAGAACTATTAGTTGTAGTGAGCTGGTAGGCTGTGTCAAAAGAAGAAATTAAATGCTCACCCTAGACAGATTTGCTATTGATGAGCACTGGGACAAGACTGAAGTTTAGACAAGCCTTCCATCTAAGCTTGAGTATTTGTAATTAGGTAGCAAGCTTCCAGAGTGCCCTTACTAGAGTTACTAATGTCTAATGTAGGCAAAATATAATTAGATTTTTTAGTTTCTCTATTTGCTTGAGTTTACAAAATTAACCAACTCCATGTCTGACAGGTTTCTAATCTGGATGTTGGATATGTATCAACAGTGTTTCTGTCAACATTTAATAAATGTGCTGGCTCAGTAGCCTATGGAAGCAGGAAAGATAGGCCAAAGAATTTCTGTATTTTTAAAAGAGAAAAGACAACAGCATGCAAAAATAGTGACTGATATAATCATACTGAAAAGTTGCCATATTGCTAATCAATAGGGCAGTGTGGGGATTTTGCTGACACTGAAAAAGATGCCTATTTAACCCTGGAATCTTTTCACCTCTGTCCTAGGGGCATATAGCTGTTTTTGTAGCAGGTATTCAGAGGGAGGTTGCTGTCTGTTAGTATTGGTGGAGAATATAAAGTGAATTACCTGCTCTTAAAATAAAGGAAAAAATAGTATGATGAGATTAA
The DNA here is from genome assembly GCF_965140245.1 of Athene noctua. Lineage (NCBI taxonomy): Eukaryota > Metazoa > Chordata > Aves > Strigiformes > Strigidae > Athene > Athene noctua. The sequence goes on from NC_134077.1 coordinate 41,455,466, forward strand.
AAGTCTGGAGCAGCAGGATATGGTTTTTGATGGGATGTGCATTAAATGTTGACCAGCTGCCTTTTCAAAGAGATACAGTGAGGTGTGATGGGAAAACAATTTAATGTAATTAGTTTGGGTTTTTTAAACTGTGAAATTGAATTAGAAGTTGAAAGTCCTAGAAATAAGAGAGTGTTTTTTCTTGAAAAGGGAGTTTTTATGTAGATTAAGTATGTGTCTAATTCCCTGATAGCTGAGCTGCTAAGAGTGCAGCAGTTCCCTGAAAAATTGAAGGTAGTATTCAGTTTTTCATAGCTTTTTCCCAAATTGGGACATGTTAGATGAAATTTTTCCAGTGTAACATTTGGGAAGACTTCAGAAGAAATGTGGTTACCTGTAAGGTCCAAGACAGACAGACATGCATTTTGTCTGGTTAGGTAAGTTTCTTGGAGTATTTCTTGATGAGAAATTTTCTAGCTATGTAATGTCTTCTTGGGATTTGAAACTTGGCAAAGGCCTGGACTCTTATGCTAGTGTTCTGACTTACCATCGCCATGGAAGTCCATTTCAATTAAAGAAGAACATTTAAAAATCAAAATAATAAAAAAATAAATCGGAATTCAGAAATGCTGAAAATTGAAAGCAACAAACATGGTGCTTTCTGCATATTTGGTTGCTGACTGATTTACTGGTATTTTTAACTACATGTTACGACTGTAATAACTGTGTCCTGTATTTGCACCAAAGCTAAAATTAGGGACTCTGTATAATCGTTGATGTCCTTCCTCCTTAGAATAGTGTGAAAGAAAAAGGTTTTGAAAATAAACATAGAGTAGACAAGAACAAAGTGGGATCTAGTTACAGGGGCTGGCGGCTGTGGAGATGCCTTGGCAAATGGAATTACAAGGAACAGCTGGGAAAGAAATACAAAGATGGGACAATATGGTAGGGCATCTTGGTTTTAAAAGCCAGAAAAGAAAGAAAGCGTTAGAAGGAATTTCAGCATTTCCCCATGATAGGCACAACAAATTATCACAGAGTTGCTGTGCTGTAAAGTTTGATGTAATTTACTTATTGAAAGGTAGTCCAAAAAAGCAGCTGGTTTTCCAGAGAAACCTTCAGCTGTGTAGATATCAAATTTGCCTCTTTTCTCAGAATCATAGCCTCACTGATTACAATGATACTGCTGCTTGATTACAATGATACTGCTGCTTGTGATAAAGTTTCTCAGAAAGTTTCTCTCAAAGATTATAAGATCGAGACATGATATATCCAGAAAGTGAGGAAAACTGTGATATTGTGGAATTTAAATCTTTATTACTATGCACGTGCAGCACTGGGATAAAAGGTGTGCTTCAACCTCCTTTTCTTTCCCAAGAAAAGAAAACCCTAACCTGGGTGTTATCATGATAGCCTGATTTGTTCAGGGAACAAAAATATTACTAAATATTTTCTTTAATTTTTAAAAATTGTGTGGTTTCTCTGGCTGCTAATTGCCTTACTCTACACAAATAAAGAAAAGACATAAATAAAATGCTGAATGTTAACATGGTTCCTTCTTGGAAACAAGACTGGGACAAGACTGATTGAAGTGAGACCAAGAAAGACAGAAAGAGAAAAAGTTACTTCATGGCCTGTCAAATATACATTAACTTTTTCATTTTGTCTGGGCAAATCACTCCTGATTATTTGTGTACATGGCAATAGTAAGCACTTTATCAGCTGCAAGGAAATGGGGGTTGTGTAAATCTCATACAGAGTAACAAGCTACTTAATTCAGGCTTCTCTCTGAGAATTTTAATTGTGTTTAGGTTTTCTCATTTTAGTGGATAAGCTGTCTTTAGAGAAAGGTTGGGCTTTCCCTTGAAATAATTTCCTACAGATAGGTTCATCGTATACCTTTAACAATGCTTTCAGAGTTGATCCTGTTTCAAACTGGTATTTGCAAGGTCAGTTCCTAAGGAGGCAGTGCCTCATGGTTGCCTTTTGCTTTATGTCTAGATTGAACATGCAGTGAAAATAATTATTTATTTTTTTTAATAAAATAGTTACATTTAAAATTTTGGTTCCAGGCTTTCACTGACATTGTTTCTTGATAAAAGTAGGAAACTGGAAAAAAAATGATGTAAATATGGGCTCTGAATTGCAGTTTCCTATCTATGTTAAAGGCTGCATGAGTCAGCACTAGAAACATTTTTACTGATGAAGCTTTATCTTCTGTAGGCTAAGCTGTGTGGGAACTTTAAGGCTTTTATTTTAGAAAACAAACAAACAAACACCAAAAAAAAACCCCAAACCAAACTTGTTCAAATTAATGCTGGGTTTGCTGTTTTGGTGGGGGTTGCCCCAAAGAAACAGGAGAGAGGCAACAAGCTATAGTTCAGAGTTTGAAGTTTAAAGTTTTGCTCTGCACTTGTTTTTTGTTCATTTCAAGAAGCTTATGACGTAAGTTTTAAGCCAAAGAAAGCACTTTATTCATTGCATCCAAAAAGAAATTGCTACACAGTTTGCATAAGCAGTCTTTGATTTTTCAGAGACTTAATGAGATTCTCAAGAGAAGATGCATTTCAAGAAAATCAGTTTAATAGTCTAGTTAAAAATAGAGAAAAACCAAGGGCCTGAAATTTCAGGTAGCTTTTGAAAAATAATTTCCTTTCAGGAGGTTCAGCAACTCAAGACAGCTGAATCTTCAAAACCATTAATATAAAGTCCTATAAGGATGAGAGTAGAGCAGTGTTAAGAGTATCCATATGCTCTGACCTGGTATTTAAGTTGTGTTGGGTATTTCTCTGCATCTCTTGCTTCAGCTCCCACACAGCTGATGATAAAAACTGAATTCCATGACAAGATTAAAACATTTTTTTTTAAATGCTTTGTGGCTTTCCATTTTTATTTTTTTGTTCTAGGATTGATTTATTTGCAGCAAAAGTGAGCCTTGTGTTACGGAAATACTTTTTCTTTCTATACCTGTTTGCATATGCTTTTAAGTAACTATGTAAGTAACTATCTTTTAGCCTTACAGTACTGCAATTACCCTCCTTTTGTAAGATGACAAGGACAGAAACAAAGTTTACTTCTTTCTGTTAAATACTGAACATTCTGGAGGAGAGACTTTATGTGAAAAGGCACTGCTCTTTTGGCTCCTGGATAGCATTTTCTGTGGTCGGTCTCACCCCACTATATATCTGTATAAATGACTATTCCTTCACTCTGGAACAGCATCAAATGTGCGTGTGCAGGATGACAGCATCCTCTACTAGACTATACTTGCACAGGAGCACACCTGATAAAATAGCCACCAGGGAAAGGGAAACTCTGTAAACAACCTCCAAGCAAAGCTGCCAGAGGGGCCAAACACCATGAATTGACAGTGCTTTTCAGAGTATGTTGGCAATAGTGTGTTAGTCTCTTGGGGAGTTCTGATGCAGAAAATGAGGTTCCTTTTAGTTTGTTAATAAGATATTAATTCAGTTTGACACATATCAGAGATAATTCCAGGGTAGGAGCTGTGAATCTTACTGCACAGCAGAGGAGAAAAGAACGGAAAATAAAATATGGCTTGTCTTTAATTTCTGTGTTTTAAAGCATCAACCTTTGTCTCTCTCAAGTATCAGTTTCTGTGTAGGTAAGTCTTGAAAGAGTCCTCTAATACTTAAATACTTCAAATATTTAAAAATAAAAAAAGGGGAAGTATATTTTTGTGCTCTAGCAGCAGAGGTAGTTTATTTCAAGCTGCAACTTCAGTTTGATGTCTATTCTTCAGAAAATAACTTAAGAATGATTTTATTATGTGAAAAGATCTAAGGGGCATGGCTGCTTAGAGAGGAGGAACCGATTCTTGTGTTGTTCATTTGGTTCAAGTACCTGACTGCCCAGTCCAGTGGGAATAACTTCATCTGAATCTGTAGATCTTGTCCTCAGAAGCATGGAATTTATCTGCAGAATGTATAGGTAAATCATCCCCTAAGAAACATGAATTGGTTGTGAGAATAAGCAGGTCTTGATAAAATTGTTCCCTTCCCCACATAAAGGTTGGAGTGTTGTGTATGTGTTAAGTGGTATTTCTGTATGTCCAGGGAGCAGTTGAGATGGTTCAGAGTCACGTATCTTTTATCAGTAATCCCACAGGCACTTTTATTTCTTGGTTTTCTTTTTCAGATATCATTGTAAAACAAGTAAATAGGAAAACGTTGGGAATTGCTAACCAGTTAGCCTCACCTCCATGCCTGGTAAGATCATGAAACAGATCTTCCTGGAAGCTAGAAACATGTGGAAGACAGGGATGTAGAGACAGCTAATGGCTTCACCAAAGGCAAATCATGCCTGGCTAATCTGGTGTCCTTCTACAATAGAGTGACTGCATCAGAGGACAAAGGAAGAGCTACAGAGGCCATCTACCTGGACTTCCGTAAAGCCTTTGACATGGTTCCACACAGCATTCTTGCTGCTAAATTGGAGAGATAAGGATTTGATGGATGTTCTGTTTGATGGATAAGGAATTGGCTGGTTTGCCATGTCCAGAGAGTTACAGTCAATGGCTCAATGTCCACATGGAAACCAGTAATGAGTGGTGTCCCTCAGGGCTCCATGCTGGAACCAATACTATTTAATATCTTCATCAATGACATAGTAGGATTGTGTGGAACCTCAGCAAGTTTGTGAATGGCACCAAGCTGAGTGGTGCAGTTGATAGGCTTGAGGGAGGCAATGCCATCCAGAGAGACCTTGACAGACTTGAGGAATGGGCACATGAAGCTCAGCAGTGCAAAGTGCAAGGTCCCATTCCTGTGTGGGGGCAATACCCAATATCAGAACAGATTGGGGGATCAATGGATTGAAAGCAGCCCTGCGGAGAAGGACTTGGGGATGCTGGTGAATGAAACATTAGATATGAGCTAGCAATGCATGCTTGCAGCCCAGAAAGCCAATCGTATCCTGGGCTGTATAAAAAGAAGTGTGGCCAGAAGGTTGAGGAAGGTGATGCTGTCCCTCTGCCCCACTCTTGAGAGGCCCCACCTGGAGTAGTGTGCCCATCTCTGGGGTCCCCAGTACAAGAAAGACATGGATCTGTTAGAGTGGGTCACCTGTCAGAGGAGGGTCACAAAAGTGATCAGGGTACTGGAGGACCTCTCCTATGAAGAAAGGCTGAGAGTGCTGGGATTGTTAATCATAGAGAAGAGAGCACATTGGGGAGACCTTACTGTGGTCTTAAAGGGGGCTTATAAGAAAGGTGGGGAGAGACTTTTTACCAAGGCCTGTGGTGCCAGAACAAGGGGCGATGGTTTTAAAGTGGAAGATTTAGGAATATAAGGAACACATAAAGAAGGAAGTTGTCATGATGAGGAAGACAGTGAAAAAGCACTGGAACATGTTGCCCTGTTGTGGAGAAGTTGCAGATGTTCCATCACTGCAATGTTCAAAGTCAGGTTGGATGGTGCTTTGAGCAAACTGATCTAATGAAAGGTGTCCTGCCCATGGCAGGGAGGGTGGACTAGATGATCTTTAAAGGTCCCTTCAAAGCCAAACCACTTAATGATTCTTTGAAATTAGCTTGTGCTGTATTGAATATAAATCACAGTGAAAACTTCCTGGGGACTACTGATGCAGGGGTTGTGGATGAAAAATTCTTAAATGGTCTCGTCATCTCAATTTACTGGCAATCTTCCATGATTGACACTTGCATGAGACAGCCAAAACCTGTGATTTTTATGAACTCAGTTCATCTGAGACGGGAGGATACAAAGATAACAGAGAGGGAATGGTCTGACTCTATCCTGTAATCAAACCAATATTTGAGCAGCTTCTATTTATAAACAGCATATATTAAGTAGTTATGATGGAAGTTTGAGTTGGCAAAGCTAGTGAGAATGATGTTATAAACAGTGTCATATTTTATCGACATTGAAGAAATGGCTTTTAAGTTTCTACTTTAAAGCAGTGTGCAAGTTTAGCTCCTGCCGGAATCGGAGAGCACGTTGCCGTTGCCCCTCCCCCACCCGCAGCCGGTCGGGCTGGAAGTTAGGCACAGACCCGGGCTAAAGTAACAAGGAATTTAATACAACAGAGTGATAGAACAATCTGAACAACAACAGTAACAATGATAATAACAATGAACAGCAATAACAGTGAACAAGATAAAAGATATACAGAGAAATACCGCTAGATGGTCAAGGAGCAAACGCGCCATGTGTAAGCAATCCCAAAAACCAGAAGCGAAAGTAAAAAGGCTCCGCCCCTGGACCTGATGTCAGCATGGTATGAATAACCCGGCTGGAGATCCCTTCCCCCTCTCTCTCTGCTGGAGGAAAAAAAAAACTTGACTCTGTCTTGGCTAAACCAGGACAGCAGGCCTTGATTGAAACCTAAAATGCCTTTTGGAGGAATAGTATATACCTGTTAATACATGCATAATTGTGGCAGCATATTTTAGAATAGCCTTATAATAACAGATTAGAACTTCCTATACGCTATGATATTAGTAAGATCACGTCTTAGTCTCAGATCATAGAGGTTGTCCTCAGAATAGAAAGTGACATCCTACTTTTGGCCTTATGATTAAATAGCTTATTTGACACAAACAGTGCTTTTTTACCTTACTGCTTTATGTAGTTGTTTTTTTGCTCATTGTATTACAAACCAGGTGTAACAGTGTGTTAACAGATCTTGTTGACACTTTACTGTGTAGTCTCATCAGTTACATTTAACCTTTTGACATTTTGAGTACTAAGAGTACCAATTAAATAGTGGTACTGTGTTTATGGGTCCAATAGTATTTCTGCATTAACCTGATTTCCTGAAGGTTTATTGCTGCTGTAAAATTTTTCACTGAATGACTTCTTACTGAACTGCTCCTTGAATAAGCAGGAAAAACTGATCCCCAGAGCAAAGCACACAGTCAATAAGCTTATGGAAGACGTTACTTGCTTCTGTGCGTGCACTGTAGATATACGAAAATACAAAGTTTAAAATACTATTTTTGCACTTGCATGAAATCTGAGATAGAATCTGAATAATGTTTAAAGTGGAAGAAGCTAGGAGTAAGGACTTCTGATGTGTTTCAATATTTTTTTTACGTGACAAAATTGAATGTTTAAGAATGTTCCAGAAGTCTGTTTCTCATGTACAATAATTTCATTTTTGTAGGGATTTTTACAGTGCATACAGACAGAATTTATAAAAGTTAACATGAATTCTGTAACACCTTTCATTTCAAGAATTCTTTAAATGGAAGAGATGTTCATTTTATTTGAAGCCTGACTGAATCCAATTATTTGCCCTAGGTATATAGTTTATGCATATAAATCTTGTAAGGAAACTGTTTTAATAATTTGACAAGAAAACTTCATATGCGTGTTAAAATGTTTTGTATATCCAGTAAATAATGTATTGATGGTTGAGGAAGAATCTTCTGGTGTAGTACTTGATATCTGACTTTAGCTGCAGTGCTATGGTACATGGGGAAACATGTTCCTGATGGGTTGAATGTCTCAGACCCTTTAATGTGGAAGTGACTCAGATTTCCACACAGATATGTGGTTAATGTAAAAATACGCAAATCCCTTCAGAATTTTAACCTTGCAGGGTGAAGTTGGATGGCTACAAAAGCATTGGCCTCTCCCTGTACGAGGCTGCTGTGAAGGGGATGAAACAGTGTGGTTGAGCCTGTGGGTTACCAGGGCATATGAAGTGCAGTTGTTCCCACTCTTCACTAGAAAAGATGGAGCTGCTAAAGTTAATGCAGAAGGAGGACACCAACAGCTAGGCCACAGTGGTTTCCTCTATGAGGTGAGGGGGTCATTACTATAAGCTTGTTTGCAAGCACGGGAAAAAGAGTATGTAGATGGGTTCTATTCAGACCACTATTGTAAGAGCCATTTTGTGAACAGTTCCTGGAGTAAGCAGTCCAGTTTGTATTTGCAAATTTAAATTATTATATTTAAATCAGATGTTCTTGGTTTGAAGTATCTGCAGACTTGTAGAGACACAGCAGAAACCTCAGATATAAATAGGTCTTTATTGGTTTATAGATGAGCTCTGTTTATGAAGCTCAGAGGTCTGCCCCTGTGTTCAGGCCTTTTCCTGTATTAAAGTAACTTACTTTGTTCCTTTTTTAAGGTCTAGCATCGTTAAAATCAGATTTTAAGTTTTTAAATACAAAGTCTTTCCTTTAGTTTCCTCTTTTTCTCCTAAAATGTCTGAGAGGTGTAATTCAGTCAGAAGTGTGACTGGAAAGTATGCTTAAATTACATGAACATGGGTCCAAATCTCTAAGTTTAGAGTTGTGTCATTTTCATCCCATTTCCTGCTGATTATTAAGCATGCAGTGTGTTTCCCTGATAGCTGCAGAAGAAAGAAAAGCTGAGGGAGCTTTTCTTGCAGACTCTTAGCATGCTTTCTGATGCTTGCAAAATACAAGTTCTCACTGGGTGTGTGAAGTTGAGAACCCATCCCTCAGCTGGGCTTTGTGGTGGGGAAAAGGGGGTGGCAGGTTTACCAGTGAGGCTGACTGGGGCCAGGGGGTGGAAGGGGAGACCAGAAGTCAGAAAACACCAGCAGACCTACACTGTTTGCAGTTATGAAAGCATGGATTTCTTCACAAGAAGAGGAAGCAGGAAGAAGGGAAGGAGAGAAATTCAGGAGGCTTTTTTTTTTTTTTTTTTTTTGTCTAGTGACTTTAGGCTGCTTCCTGGCTAGGATGTCATCTAGAGTTTTATCACAGTCTCTTAGATATGTGTACTCTATGCTCAGCAGTTGCTTAAAAGTTACCAGTGGTGTGCCATACACACAGCTGAAAAATACTAGTTCTGCCCAGCATTTCCACAACAGAAGTTAAAATGAATACAAACCTCTGGAAAACCTGTGGAATTTCAATTTGTTGGATTTTATAAAAAGAAGGGTGGAGGAAAAGAGGGGAGAATGGCAGTCCTAATATACATTATACACAGCTAGCATAGCTGCAACCCAGGAAAGATGCAACATATTTCTTCTTCATGGTCAGATTTGCATGCATAAGGAGAAAAAAAAAAAAGAAAAAGGTAAGTGCTGTAATACAATTAATTTGCATCCATCTCTTACTTGAACAGCCTAAGTGGGTGTATCATTTCTTGAACTCACCTCTAACTTTTTTGTTGTAATAGCAAAATATTCTGTTTACCCATTAAGTAACTTCCTCACTGCAGTTTGAAAGGGTCTTGAATTAGAAGGAACATCTAAAATCTAGTATGTCACAAACGGAGGAGTGTTGTTGACTAGCAGATGAGGAATTGCTTACATTACTTTTTTTGGAAGTTGAGGCTCCTGGATCACAGATGATTTAACTTCTCGGTTCTCCTCCTTGCATCTTTTTAAGTAGACTGGACATCCATGGTTGTATCTCACCAGAATATGTATCCTCCACTCAATTTATTGGCTTTGTAAAGGGAGCACAGTTCATTGAGAGCCTAAACTCACTCCTATTCAGATTTTGTTTCCATACATTTGCTACTTTGCAGACTCTAGTCTGGAAATCTAACTCTCACCCCACAACTCTTCTGATTCATGCAAGTTGGTGAGGCTCAACAGCATCACTCAAAGTTTAATAGTACAGCTGGCATCCAGAAATTTTTTCCTAATCAGACTGGTGCTAGGGAGGGAAGGCAATGAGTGTACTAATCAGTATCATTCATTTAAGGAATGAGAACTTCCAGTAGCTCTGAAATGACAGAATTAAAAGGATCGAACTCCCATCTCTTTTTTCCTTGGACTAGCATTGTGTGAGTTCGGACTGTTTAATATTGGCAGGCATGAAGCAAGCTGTTCAAACTTGATATTGATTCTTTTTATTACAACGCATGAGTTAAGCAGAAACCACAAAATTCTAAAGATTCTTTTTGCTGTTCAGTTTAATATGTGGGTTTAGAAGGAAAACAGTCCCTTTCCTGTGGTAGCTGGTGAACACAGCACTCTTTCTTTCTTGCTTATTACAAAAGAACTGATGTTTTTCCCTGAGTTAAAGACATAATGTTAAGCAGGGTATCTCACTTTGATTTGAAAAAGGGAGTGAAAAAGAATTTAACTCCATTTAAAGAGGTAAAAAGCAAACAAACAAGGAGAAACTGGAGTCTTAGAGACTGTGTGTCTGTGTATTACATATGGATAGATGTATACACACGTATATAAACAAGTGCTTGTGGTGTGTGCATCTCTTGAAAGGGCAGTACTCTGTACCCTGTCCTGATACTGGTAATGCTGAAGGAGTGGCTGCTCTGATGTTTCATGGACACCTATTGTCTCCTCTCAGTGTCTCAGTGTAAACTGAGCCTATACTTTTGTCACCTAGATATTAGAAGCTGTGAGTCTGAGTAAACAAGTTGACTGTTACAAAGTCCCCTCTTACTCTCTCACAGCAGAGAGACTGTTTTGCATCACAGGCGATGGAGAGGTCAGGCTGGGGTGTTGCTTGAGAAGATCAGATGGGCATTAGACCTCACAGCTGCATCTCCTGAACACTGCAGCAAAGATATGAAGTGACATTCTGTTGCTTATATAGGAGTTTTATTGGTGTTTTTCCCCACTCTGTCAGCTTTGTAGCAAGCATAACACTTCAGTCAGAATTAAAGCCTTGCTTGTAATAGCACCAGGATCTGCTAGCCCTAAGGGCAATTAATCTTGAGTTGGTCTGAAATTCAGGTAAATTTGGGAATATTACGGTAGTTCGAATTTCTACCTACTCCCTGCAGTCCAGGCAGTGTAAATTGGCTTATAGTTCCTTCAGTCCTCTAGTTAAGTCACAGTCAAAAACTGTTTGGTGATGCAGACTGGAAAGCTGCTGAGGTCATCTTTGGGATTCTGACTGATCTTCCTTGCAGATGTGTGAAAGGTGATTAACCTTTCTTCAGGTTTATCTCAGTGTAATCTGTTTCTCAGAAAGAAAATCCTTTAAAAACATGATAATTATTAAAAACAGCCTGTTAAAAACAAACAAACAAAAAAAAATCATGCAAATCCTACAGAATTCCCTAGCTGTATAACTCAATATTATAGATTGCATTGTTGAAGAGCAGAGCCTTTAACTGGTAATCCTCTGTGTTGGTGTCCCTGGATCCGTTATCACTACTGACCCCAGTCAAGGGAATGTATTATCAATGCTGTCTTTGAAAGAAACCCTTTTTCAAGGCTGCTTTTGGTGAGGCAGTTGGTGAGATCAGACAGCTAATTGGTGTAAAGCAGCCAGGATGTCCGTAGAATCTTTACTTTTGACAGTTAAGGGGTTGTGTCTTATATCTCGCTATCATACTGTAGGGTATTAGTAAGTAGTTGACCAGAAATGAAACAAATACAGTGTGAAGACCATGAAAGACCCTGCTAAAAAAAAAAAAAAAAAATCAGAAAGTATTGCCCTATCCTCTGCTAACTGCATTTAGTTGTCTATGGCTCTGTTTATAGAACAGTTGAGTATGACGGAAACATGTAAGAAAAACACAAGCTAGCTTTTTTCTTGGTAACATGGATACTGTTAGAATTGTAGCTATGGCAACATGAAACTTAATGGGCTGCCATGTGTCCTACATTGTGTTTACTAACAGAAAGCTGTAGTATTCCAGCTGTGTTGCTGCTGCTGGTATGCACTATAGCAAGAACAAAGCCAGCTTATCATTGTGACTGTGTATGTGATTGCTGTTCTTGAAAAGCCTGTCTTGTAAAGTGTATAATGTAGCCTGTAATGTAGGGTCCACATTTATCAGTTTAGTTTGGTAGAGAACAAGTTTTAGGTGATGTTGACATTAGATGTAGGCTCTACATCACCTCCAGAAATTTCTTTCATGTTCCAAATGCATAGATACCCAAAAGAAATATTTGTTGTAATTTGGCAGAACTGAACTATTTTCATTATTTGCTGCCTGTCTTTTTTTTTTTTTTTTATCTTAGACTAATCCAAGAGGCCGTATTTGACTTTAGTTCTGCCTCTGGATAATGACCAGAAAACTGTCAAGCCTTATCCTTAACACTGTGGGGATTTTTGGATTTTTAGCTTGCTTTTGAACTTGAATTGATTCCAAATTTCAAGAAAGCATATGGAGTGTTCCTAGTGAAAACACTTGTGTTTTGCATAAGTCTAAATCAAATGGGAAGGGAACTTGAACAATTTAAAATTGGTCCCTTTTTCCCTTTCAACCTCGAAACATCAGCTGTACAGTGATTTTTTTGTTCTCTGTTCCTACAAAAGTACACAGTATGAACATGCTCTGCTGCTGTTCAAGCCAGTACAGTCAGAGTCAGTGATTCCTATGGCAAAATGACTAGCTTCTTTCTGACATACCACTCAGAAAAAATTTTATGAAGATCTCTGTTTGGTGGCAAATAATTTTTTTTCAAAATAATAATTGACAAAAAATCAGCTAACTCATATTTTTTTGCCTAATGATCAGTTCTGTGTGAAGAAGCCAGCTGTCCAGTTAACTCACTGGGAACTCATGTCTTTAACATATTTTAGTCAATCTTCGCATTTGCATTGATAAAACTTTCACTAAGGAACCCAACTGGCATACCGTGTGTAATTTGATGACAAAAGTCTTGATTGTGTCTTGGACTGTATACTGATAAATTTGCTGAGTGGAAGTAGTGTTTTGTCCAAAATTACCAGTTTTGTGGTTAAGTGATTTCCTCACCCCAGTGAAAAGAACTAAGTCAATTTTCATGTTTGCATGAAACATGGTTTTATGTGTCTTATTAGTTGTGTTACAATCAAGAAACACCCTCAGTCTGACTGTTGTTGATTTTATTTCTCCAGAACTCAGTTTATTCCTTCTCCCTCCTCTTAGTGCATTATTTCTTAAAGTTTCTTGGTGGTTTTAAGGTAACTCTGGCTTCTCAGAAGGGCAAAGTAGTGCAGAAGTGCAGTTGAATTCTCAGAAGCCAGAGTTTTGCTGCATCATGATCTTCAGCAAAAATTTAAATAGACCTATGGCTGACTGCTTGCATAAGTTACTATCTTTATTGATCACTTCTGTCCAGGTCCAAAACAACACATGGACTGCAAAGCTTTATGACAAACTTTTTGTGTGGAATTTATTGTAAATACTACAGAGTAAGACTACTAGTATTTAAAAATTATAACAGAGTGACTACAAGAAACTTATGGAGAAAAGTTCAAGGTAGATCTAGGTAAGGAAAATCATGAAATAGTATGGCTTTACAAATGAAACTCTTTTTTTTCTCCTTTTTAAAAATTGTTTTGCTCAGTATTTGCAGGAAGAAGTTATTTTAGGAAAGCATAAATTCAACAATAGCAGTTACCCCACTCCTGTACTTTCTGAGGAAAAAACACATTAAATAAAACTTTAAAGGGTGAGTACGAGTTCTGTAAATCTGTTTGAGAATCTATATGGATACAGTAAACTTTAATTTGTCTCCTTCCTTGGTCAGAAGTCTCAGGACTGGGGTAAGACTTTGTAGAGGTGTGCTGTGCCTTTTTTCCACAAACCTGTGGAAGGACTTTTTAAGCAGGTAGAAATTCCAGTACAAATAAAACAGGTATCATTAAAACTTTTCTGCTTTGACCTTGGATTTTTCCAGTTATTTTTATTCTTAACTGGGAAGAGACTGCTGTTTTGTGGCTACCCAGGGTGTTGAACATTTTGTGTAGTAAAAGATATGGGACAGGACAACACCGCCTAAATAATGAAGTGTGTAGCTTCTCCTTATTTATATGTGTGCGTATGTACTTCAGATGTTTTGATATCTGGATTGATAAACTAGTTCTAATTTTATTGTTTAAATGTTTAGCAAAAAAATGTGTGAAGACATTGTTAGCACACTGAGCAAAATATCTTTCTCATGCTTATTCCATTATCAGAATTAAATGCATGACTGTCAGACGTAGCTTTTAGGCAAATAAACCTCTCTTCTCTGTGAGAAAAAAAGAATGTTTGGTAAATTTGTCTTTTAGTGTTAGTGTTCACAGGAATCAGGTTATCATTTTAATTATTTTTTTATCTCCTCCCCCTTCTTTTGTAGGTAGCATTGGTACATCCTTTCAGTGCCACTCAATCCATCAAGATCACATTTGTAATGATGACAGTGACAAGGTGAGGCTTACATGTTTCCTTCACAAGAGGCATATGTATTGGGTTTTTTTATGTACTGCTTTTAGTATACAAAGATTGGGTTTTTTGCAGGTATAGCAGTCAGTTTTCAGAGTTACTCTTTGAACTTTCTCTAGCATATTAAGAAGTATATTTTACTCAAGACAATCTCTTGGTCGATTAAGAAGAAATTTGTCTTTAGTATTGTATTTTTCTTTTTGCTTGTATTCTTTGCTGAACACTTGTGATTTGCCATATTGTCACCCTCAGTTAATAAAGAGCAGCAATGGTTTTGCTAACATTTAAGTAAGGTAGGATGTTGGTTCTGACTTCAGAGGTTAGAGCCTAGCTAAGTGTGCAGAGCCTTTTTGCAGTAGCTGTATTTTCATGTTTTGGAATTGACACTCAGGGTTTTACAGACAGGAAGCTTCTGCTCAGTGCTGCAACCTTAAAATACCAACCTGTCTAGTAGTGTGCAAGTGTTTTCCTAATCTTTTTCTGATACATTTTCAGATTAGCTTGATTTGAGTCAGTAGTGTGCTGGATGTTAAAAGTTCAATGATACTTGGTCAGCAGTGTAAGTGTGCCCTACAGAAGGGAAAAGTTTTGACACTGAACTGCTTGTGAGAATGCATTCATGTTCATGTTATTGTTGATAGTTTTATCTTAAACTTTACTGTCTGTAAATAATGCAAATTGATTAACATTAGTTCAACATGTAACATGCATAACATTGTTTGCAAGTATGACACGTTATAGTGAACTAACATTTTGGCTTGACATGCCTGGAAAAGGGCATGTATTAGTCAAATTTTAAATGACCTTTCTTGGGAAATGGAGTGAGACCTGCATGGCAATGCCTTGATACGTGCATCAACCCTTGTGTTTTGAAATTCCAGAGGAAGTTAATTTTATAGTTGTTCAAGTTTATCGTAGAGCTAGATTCGTTTTCAGTGCAAATTTCTTTTGCTGCTCTACTGCCTTATTTTCTTTTTCTCCTCTCACTCTTTTTTTATCTGCTTTTTTTTAAAAAAATATTTTAAGTACCATCCTAGATTTGGGTCTTGGTTTAACCTACAGATACTGATAAAACATGCTATCCAGAACATCGCAAAATTGTTTAAGATTTCCAGATGATTAACTGGTTAACTACTTTCAGTAGTACTCACTGGTTTGTTTTTTTGGTTCTTGTGCACTCTGTTCTTGGAAGATTCTTGTGTGAGGAGCAGGTGGAAGAAATTTCCTTTCAGAGCCATCCTAGTGAACCAATTTAACACTGGCATTCACTTTTAACGTTATTCCTTTTCTGTCATTACATGGAAGATCACCTCTATGTTAGATAGATTGTCTTCCCTTAGTTTTACTTCATAAAAGGGTAATTAGAACTGTTTCAAGTCTTGCTGGAAATTATATTTGTTAGGTGCTTCATAGGTTTGGGGGAAGAGAGTAGGAAGGGGTGTGGCAGCTTACCTGGTTTAAATTTCAAAAAGAGAGTTCATAGCCTTTTGAGTTGTTTGGCAAACCACTTGCCTTCATAATAACTGAGAAACTGGGCCACAACTTTACTTTTTTGCATATTTAGGGATTGTGGGAGAAAACAATCTTGTTTTAAAGGGATGATAGAGCACTAATGCTCAGTTAATGTCATGGAGGGTATAGACTGACTGTATGTCCTGGTTTGAGCCCAGAGCTGTGCCTGCAGCTGCTCACTCACCGCTTCCCCCTCAGGAATAGGAAAGAGAAAACAAAGCAAAAGGCTCAGGAATTGAGATAAGGACTGGGAAAGATTACTGACCCATTACAATCATGGGCAAAAGAAAGATTTGTTAGGGGAAGAAAAAAACAACATAAATTAATACAGACACAAACACCACCACTACTTAACAGACAGAGTGAGACAGTAACAAGCATTACCACATCTTAAAAACACCTTCCCCCACCCCTCCATTCCTCCCAGGATCAGTTTTATTCCAAATTTCTCTACCTCCTCCCTGCCAGTGGCATAGGGGACAGGGAATGGGGTTACAGTCAGTCTACTGCTCCTTCCTCCTCAGAGGGAGGATTCTCCACATTCTCCCCGGCTCCAGCATGGAGTCCCTCTCATGGGAGACAGTTCTCCACAAACTTTCTCTGTCATGAGTCCTTCCCACAGGATACAGCCATTCCCATGCTGCTCCGGTGTGGGTCACCCCTGCATGTTGCAATCCTCCCAGTGCCAAACTACAGCAGCGAGGGCTGCTTCTTCCCTCAGAGACCTGGCCTTCTTTGGGTGCAGTCTCCTGATCCGGTGTGGGGTCCTTCACAAGCTGTAGGTCAGCATCTGCTCCACCTGTTACCTCCATAGGTGGCAGGAGGGCAGCCTGCTGTCTCACCATGGGATACAGCCGAGGCAGGGTGTCTGCTCTGGCACACCTCGTCCCCTTCCTCATACTTTCTTCCGCTGAACTTGATGTCCACATAGGTGTCCTTCTCGTAACTCCTCCTCACAAGTCCCAACTCCTCCTCCCAGATTCCTCTTCTTAATTATGTTATCACAGAGCCACAGCCACCATCACTATCTTGGCCTTGGCCAGAGGTGGGTTTGAATTAAGAGCTGGGGGAGCTTTGAGAAGCTTCTCACAGGAGGCCACCACTGTAGCCCCCTCCCCCACTACCAAAAACCCTGCCACACAAACACAGCACACTTTATGTCTGTTGTTCTGTGTTTTATTTTTTTCAAGGGATTGTATATATGGTATACTTTTTTTTTTTTTTAATTATAAGTAATGCTTCCTAAAAGCAGCTGGTTACAGTACTGGGGTACAGTTGCAATTCTCTACCACTCTTTGCTTGTATTTCACATATGCCTATATTTTTCTGTCAGTTTTTGAACTGATTATTAGTGTCCAGTGTGAATTACTTTGAAAATGAGAGTTCTAATTTATTCTGTCATTACTAAGAGACAGCACTGTTCATTTTGGTAGAAATAACATTTAAAGATGAAATGTGGGATTTAACTGCTTTATTTATCTAAGAATTTGTATTCACTGTTGGACTTTGTATTCATTTGTCACGTCCCACTCAGATGAGGGAGACAAGTGACTTAGATTCATAAATCCCCAGTGGAGTGGACAACAGTGAGACAAGTCTCAAAGTCCAGACAGTTATTAACTTCCCACAATGTACTAATTGGGTACATGATAAATGGCTAAGTATATAACGAGTTATGGCAAGGAATACAGTATGCCTTGCATTACTTAACAGTAATGAAGGAAAAGGGGAAAAGGGAAAGGAGGGTGATAGAATAGAGAAATAGAGATCACCAGTCTGGGTCCCTGTGTCGATCCCACCAGCGAGGGTTCAAGGAGGTATCTGTGTTCTTCGCATCACTCTCCAAAACCCCTGCTCCTTTGCCCCTCTGTCAATTTATACACACTTTCCTTGGGTCCATCCTCTAGGTTGAACCACATGCCTACGTTTTCCATGTATGGGGAGGGGTAAGGTGTTTCATGGGATGATGTAATTAGCATGACCTTGTTAGTCTTTGTTATTATATTTAGGGGTGTTAAATTTAATTTAATGGATAGTGAAGCAAAAGTCATTCACCAGACAGATGGCCCTTGAAATTTGTCCAGGTTCACCAGAGCAGAGCCATCCTGTCTCCACAGGACTCCCTCCTACAGCTGCATATTGTGTTATTCGGTCAGCCTTATCAGTTTTGACCTCCACACCATCAACCCCGTGACTACAGTTTTACTACTTGAGAGTGTTACAGACATTCCTTAGTTCAGAGGGTGTCCACTCTCCCCAACCATCCTTTATCTCTTTGTCAGGCTGTTTTTCTGAGTCTTTGTTTCTTGCAGGCCTGTTTCTTTCAGGACCTATTTTTACAAATTGTCTCTCACATCATTCTAGAAACTTGTCACAATGTCAATGTGTATGTCAATACACATGTGTGTTTCAGTGAAATAATTTACTGCTCTGTGCCTGACCGGTGTAACCAGTTTCTGCATTACAGGAGAAATGTAGAAGATAGTATTAGACTGGCAATCTGCATATCTACACCAGACATTTTAAAAGAATGTTACAATCTTAATGAAAACTTCCCAGGCTTCCACTCCAGTTACTTGATTTTGTTAACCTGGCACATGAGAATCTTGAATTCATGTTCAGTAACATCAACAGGAAACCAAAGTCTTAAGATTTTTTGATGTGTGTCCTCACTCCATTAAGAAGGATGTGTCACTGTTGAGAGCATTATTAGTAGTATTAAGAACCTGATTAATTTCATAGCACCAAAACCAGTACTTTGCTTTATGTCTTATAAGATCATCTAGTATAGCATAGATACAGAGTACATTTCCCGTTTTACTTGGTGTTGCAAAGTGATTGTAATTGAGATACATCTTAAGATAATAATTGCTTTGGAGGTGGGAGCTTTTAAGCCTCAGTGCATGAGTCAGGGGACCCTTTTTTCATGTTCGCAATTTCTTTGATTTTTCTTTGAAGTCTAACATGCTGTGTATGTTTAATACCTGTGATTTTTAAATTAATTAAAAAGCTGGAATTGTCATTCTTAAAATATCAAATAACAGAACTGAATAAACTTCTTTACAGAGAATAGCATTTGAGGAAAGGTATTTGTAACAAGGAACTATTATTCCTTGGAATATTACTTTAATGCCCAAGCAGTGGTATCCTATTAAACAGACATAGATGCAAGTATATTATCCTGCAGAGCATTTCAAGCATATTCAGTTTATTTAGCTTTAAGAATGGTTTTTGTTCTTTGAGTGGTTGTTTCACCTGTGGTATACTTCCACTGAAAGATGCTTGCTCAGTTTGAAAAGAAACTCCAAAGATGCAACTCCTAACTACTCGTGGGACATCTCTTTGCAAAGATCTCATCAAGTTACCTATTCCTTAGTTATGATGCAGTTAAAAACCAAATTGACCCCCCCCGTAGTAATGAAAAAAATTAAAGCACTATAGGAGCAACTCAGTGGAATTTTTTGAGTACCAGTAAGGAGCTGGAAATTATTTCCAGATATTTAGTTTGCTTTACTTCTTTTCAACTTCTCATTTATTTTACTTTCATAGTATCACTCCTATTAGATTTGCTTTCTTATAGTTTGTAATGAATTTGGCGGCCGGTCATGAGTGGTGTCCCCCAGGGCTCAGTTTTGGGGCCACTCCTGTTTAACATCTTTATTGATGATCTGGACGAGGGGATTGAGTGTTTGCGGACAACACCAAGTTGGGCGGGAGTGTTGATCTGCTCAAGGGTAGGGAGGCTCTGCAGAGAGACCTGGACAGGCTGGAGCCATGGGCTGAGGCCAACTGCATGAGCTTCAATAAGGCCAAATGCCGGGGGCTGCACTTGGGCCACAACAACCCCCAGCAGCGCTACAGGCTTGGGGAGGAGTGGCTGGAGAGCTGCCAGTCAGAGAGGGACCTGGGGGTATGGATTGACAGCCGGCTGAATACGAGCCAGCAGTGTGCTCAGGTGGCTAAGAAGGCCAATGGCATCCTGGCTTGTATCAGGATTAGTGTGGCCAGCAGGGACAGGGAAGAGATCTTGTCCCTGTACTTGGCACTGGTGAGGCCACACCTTGATTACTGTGTTCAGTTTTGGGCCCCTCACTACAAAAAGGACATAGAGTTACTGGAACATGTCCAGAGAAGGGCTACAAAGCTGTTGCAGGGTCTGGAGCACAGGTCGTACGGGGAACGGCTGAGGGAACTGGGATTGTTTAGTCTGGAGAAGAGGAGGCTGAGAGGAGACCTTATCACCCTCTACAGCTACCTGAAAGGAAGCTGCAGAGAGCTGGGTTTGAGCCTCTTTAGCCTAGTAGAAAGCGACAGGACAAGAGGGAATGGCCTCAAGTTGCGCCAGAGAAAGTTCAGACTAGATATTAGGAAGCATTTATTTACAGAACGAGTTGTTAGGCATTGGAATGGGCTGCCCAAGGCAGTGGTGGAGTCCCCATCCCTGGAGGTGTTCAAGAGTCGATTAGGAGCTTAAGGGTATGCTATAGGTGGGAACTGTGCTAGGCGAACGGTTGGACTGGATGATCTCCAGGGTCCTTTCCAACATAGATGAATCTGTTGTGATTCTGTGTGATTCTGTGAATTTCTTTTTGCTTGGTACTTACAACCCAAATACGTAAGTACATGATTTGATTCAGTATTTCTAACTTCTAAATTTCCCAGTTATAGTTAGTACATCTTTCATTTCTTTAGTAATTTCTTGTTTCTGAACTTACTCTTGTTTGTCTGTCTTGATGGGCAGCCAGTTGTCAGTCTGTAATCCAGAGGGCTGTCAACTCTTTAGAAAGGTGTTTTTCACAAGAGGGGTAGTGTTTTACAAGTTCTAATAATAAAAAAAAAAGATCCACTTGTTTTACTATTTGGATGGTGCAGTCAAGCAGTATAAGCCTAACATTTATAAGTGAACTCAGAATGATTCAGGAATTCACGTATTTTAAGGCCCATCGCATCAATTTATATGTGATCTGTAAAATAAGACAATATGAACCTCTTGCAGGGAATACTTGGGGAACAATACATCAAAAAATTGGAATGTTAGGAGTTTCTTTTGCCTACTCCTATTTCAAAACTGGAAAAATTATTCCTGTCCAATTAGTGTGTTGTCTGCCCCCCCCCCCCCCCCCCTTAGTTTCAGTTAATTCTGCATATTCTGAGTATCTTCCTGCCTTTTTTCATTTCATAGCTGGCAGCTGTACAGATTAATCTGCTGCTTTTAAAACACTTCCATGCCTGGTGAATTGTCTTCATTAGTTCTTTATATCTACAGTAGATGGTTAGTTTTCCTGGAGCAGATTTGGGGGAAACTTTAATTCAACTGAAGCACGGAGAATGGAGGCAGGTTTGAAAATAGCGTTGATGATATCTTACTTAGGGGGAATAGCTTGAGTAAATAATTTTTTTGATACCTCATTTATTCCGTTTGCTGAACAGTTCAGCATCGAGATAATTTCCCAGTGACACTGCTAGCAAAAGGCTGATAATTCTTCTCTAATAACTTCAGCACCTGACGTTGCTTCTGTGGGTTTTGTTGACTTTTTCTAAACGGTCTCACTCCCTCTTGTGTTATCAGGAAAGGCAGATGAACATCCAGAGTCCGTAAGTATGAGCTGAGCAGATTAAAGGTGGCTGTTGTTGAGAGGCTCGATGGCATCTGTTACGTTTCCTTTTTAAGTGGAGAGTTCCTACTGCCGGTGAGTACCCCGCCGGTGGCAGCAGCACTACTCCTAAGACACAGCCGTCCCGCAGGCCTCGTCTGCGCCCTCTCTCGTCAGGGGCGTTTCCTACCCCATGCCTCAAGTTCCGCGCTGCCGCGCACAGTGCCGCTTGTACTCCAGCTGCCTGCGACTGCTCGCTCTGTTTCGTTTTAAACTGTGGGGATGGAGAGGCATCGCGGCGGGGAGGCGCTGTCTGAGCGGGAATCTGTCTGGCTGCCCGAATACCCGGGCGCAGGCGCTGCCTCCGTTCCTGGGGTGGTGGAAAGCACCGAGCTGTGTCGTGCTTTCTGCCTCGCAGCTGCACAGCTAGAGGACGCCAGGCGCAGAGTAACAAACTGAAACTAAAAGGTGGCAGGGGCCGTGCCTTTATGCGCCTGCGTGCGGGGCTCCGCGCCATGCTAGCTGCTGACAAAGGGGAGAGCGGCTTTTACTCGAGAGCGCAGGCGCCTAATTCTTCGGCTTGCCCCGTTACCGCGACACCGTGAATTGGCTGTCTCGCCTCCTCTTCCGGCCGCCGCAGTGACGTGAGCCGCCCGGCCTCCCTGCCGCCCCAAGTACAAACAAAAGACGCTTCACGTCGTCGTCCGTAGGGGCGGGGTTAGCTTCTTCCGCCCAGCCCTTCGTGGGAAGAGTGACGTCACCGACCCCCGGAGACGCCGGGGTTCGTGTGCCGCTGTAGCACGCCGGAGGAGCGGGACATGGCAGGCGGCGGCGGTCGCGGGCCGCGGGAGCGAGCGACAGCAGTGCGGACGCAGAATGGGCGAGGGGCACGCGGGGGAGTCGCCGTGTGATGGGTGGAGGACGCCGGGCCGACGCTCCCGGAAGCGATCGTTCGGGCAGGCGGTGTAGGCCCGGACGGCAGCAGCTAGGCCCCCGGCTGACGAGACAGGAGGCGGTGCAGGAGCCTTGACGGTGGCTGCAGAGGCACGGCTACGGGTACCAGCGTGGGGACGGCAAATAGGGAAGGAGGAGGGCGGTGAGCCTGCTCGGGGCGTGGCCTCACCGGCGCTGCCCGATGCCCCTGACTTGTCAGCGTTGAGCTCGGCCGCCAATGGGGAGATCTTCCGGCTGTAGGGCAGCGGGCGCCCCGGGGCTCCTTCCCGCAGGAGCCGGTTTTGTTGAGCCGCCATTCGCAAAGATAGAGGGCGAAGGAGACCGCGCGGCCTGGGCGGGAGGTCGCCGCTAGGAAGCCCGAGCGGTCCCCCGTGCCTGCATGGAAGCTGTGCTTCCACGTGGGGCGGCCTGCAAGGTGAACAAGAGCTCAGCGAGGTTCATTCGGGGGACGTAAGCATTTGTTCCTGTTAGAATTGCTTTATCGGCATTGGCAAAAGGTAGAACTGGAACTTAAAAATCAGCCGACTTGACTGAATTGCTGTGTGCTGTCCGCAGGAAGACAAGCAGGTTCAATGTGCTATGCGCAAAGAGGCAGCAGGTATTTCTTAAGCACCGAACAGTTGATTACCCTCCCATTCTTATAGTAAAATGAAGTTTCTAGGTGTCCATTCCTCTCAAGTTAGTTGAGAAAGGACAACTTCAAGGAAGCATTGATGTTAGCAAGCATACGTTTTAGGGCATTCTGGTAGTATTTTATAGTATACATGAGTTAATTCCTATTCCTGTATAACGTGAAGGGTATTTTTTTATACTTAAACCAGAAAGATGCCTTCAGTTTCCTCAAGAGGTGTATTTTAAAACTGATCATGCGTTGAGATGTTTTCTGGGGACATCCATTTTAAGTTGTAATTGTTTATAGGAAGTAATTTACTTACACAGATGTTCATTAAACTGTAAGTCAGGAGAATGTTTATAAATGTATAGCATTTGCATTTTGAAATGAATTTTCGAGGTTAGTATTTGGAGCAAATGCATATGTTCTGATTGGTTCTTCAAATTTATAGCAAGACAGCTGGTATGGAAAGATGAACACGATTACTAATAGTCTGCCTATTCAGGTATTGCTTACTAATTGGTTAGGTGTTTCTGCTGATGTGCTGGTTTTTAAATGCCACTTACTGAGGCAAATGTTCTGGTTTCATTTGCCAAATTTATGGTATTTATCCACATCTGGGGGATTTCACTGTTTGCTGACCCAACAGGCTCCTTAACTGCTTTGCAGCACTACAAGAATGAAAAATACAAGCCGCCTTTCCCTTCAAGGGTATTGCAGCTGTGGTATTAGAGACATACTGTTGTGAGAAAGGGAAAAACTCCATTTGGAGATTTAGATGTGCAGTAAAGAGGAAGGAGGGCACAGTCCTTAAGAGGATTAACTATGAGACAGGAGAGAAAATAGGTGCTATGGCAGATTTAATAGCTAGTGGAAGTTGATAATGTTATTGTTAATCCTTAATCACCAAATCTCTAGAAAAAACACCTATGCATAGCTAATATAATGGCGGGAAGAAGGTTTCCAGCGAATTGTTACCAGGAGATAGTGTGTATTAAGAGTGGTAGTTTTGAGAAGTCATGTACAAATAAAAGCGGCTTATAAATAAGGGATCTGAAGATTCTTCTATATGAAACTTACTTTGTCCTCTCCTTGACTTATAGAGCAAGTTAAACTTTATTTGAGTCTCATCTGTTTCACTTTGATTTTTTTTTTTTAAATAAAACTATAATAAATATTAAATTGAAGTTGCACGTCAATCGTCCCTGTTTTGCACTTGCAGTGGTGTGGGAGTCACAGTATATAATTGTCTTTTTCTGAAAGATATGTTTTTTTCTCGGAAGCTGACATCAGTCACATTAATGCTATTGTGATGTATGCATCAGCTTATGTAAAGACATTTTTTCAATGTGGTTTATTTACATAATAACAGGAGATAATATTTAAAGTCATAATGCTGATGAAGTCAAGTTATTTTTTCAAGCCTTTACTGAGAAAATTAAACTGTTCTATGTAAGGTCTTACTAGAGTTTAAAAAATGGT